>NC_056727.1:840088334-840290834 GCF_019279795.1 Protopterus annectens | reverse complement strand
ATGTACATTGCTCAACCACAGTATTATGAGTAGTTTATGTGCATCAAAGAACAGTGCCTGCCCAATCATACTGTGAGAACAGTAGCATTACATAATACCGATGAGAATAAAGAAAAACGGTGCACACCATGGGGGAGTGTGGTCTTGCTTCATGCACAGAATGTCACACCTGGTGCGTTGGTTCCACGGACCCGGGAGATGAGGCTGAGCAGGTGTGTGAGCAAACTGCTGCATCTCAAAACCCTGGCAGGATGCTACCAGTGGGAGAAACAGTGTAGACCAGCTGATTCTACTCTTGACATTACAACAGGCCCGTCCCTGTGTGTCTCATCGATGTCTCCACCAGTATCGGAGGAGAATCAAGGGGAGGCTCATACGTACATGGATTAAACGCATGAAGAGCCTGCAGACACTTGGGTCGAGACAGTATACTGGAGGAGTACTGACACGTGCAGAGAGGGAAATGTGTGGAGGTGTTGTATGGCAGGGCTAGCAACTGGAGAATGGATGGATGCTGTGTACGTGGAGCTCGGGGGCCAGGGAAAGGGAACATGGGTATGACATTATGGTAGAAATATGCAAAAGAAGCAGAACAGCAATAGTGTAGTGGGCAGGGCATCCACCTAACACGCACGCATTCCAGTTCGGGTCCCACTGCAGCAAATTCTATTTTCCATGTGAAATCTGTATATCCACATCATTTTGCTGTATAATCTACTAAATGACATTTATATGTGAGCAGGAGTACTGCATTAAATGCACATGTGAAGTGTCAGAACTGCTTTAAAGTGCCTTAATCACTCAGTATCCAACCACCAGTGTTCTGCCCAGCAACAAAATAAACAGCTCTTGCAAGGTTCAAAACAAGGACCCAGCACACCATAGACAAAGTGATTTACCAGTAAGCCATGACAGATACAAAGAAAGTTGATGTTTTCAGAAACATATCATCCAGTCCAGTCATGCAACAGTACAGAGAATATATACCAACATCTTGATGTATGTGTGTGTAGATATATTAATATCTATACAGATACAACATATATGTATATATATATATATATATATATATATATATATATATATATATATATATATATATATATATATATATATATATATATATATATCTATATATCAATATATATGCACAGATATACATGAAAATGCCTACGTGAACACATATATGTGTCTACACTTATATGTCTATATATACGCAGCACGTAACATATGTGTATGCAGATATATATTTATGTCAGTATATACGGACATAGTTATATATATGTTAGCAGATATGTATATCTATATAGGTATATATGGCCATGCATCTGTAGATAGCAATGGCAGACTAACAAACACACATATGTCCACATGCACCATTAATGTACACTACCAGGTGTTGCAGATCCCATAACCAGGACCTGACACGACATGGCCACAAGATGTTAACAGCAAGCCATCCCACCCGTATGATGTCAGGCTGGTATTGTTAACATATCATACAGTACAGTCTGCCTCCTATAGAAAATGTAATATGTGTAAGCCATCAACATCCCCAGGATACAGATACACAGACACAGATATGCAGAAACAGGTATACATATATATAGATATGTATAAATATATATATATATATATATATATATATATATATATATATATATATATATATATATATATATAAGGGGTTGGGAGGGTGGCCTAATGGTTAAGGTGTTTGCCTTAAAAACACAAGTAGCAGGGTTTAAGTCTCACAAGGGATAATTGGTAGGCTTACAATGGCTCGCAAGGGCAGTTAGCTTAGTACTAATCTATGAATCAATAAAGATATACATGTGACTACACATATACATGCAGATATATGTACAGTAAGATACATATGCAGAAGGTGCACACAATATGGAACAGCCACTATGCCAAAAGTTAACACCTGAACAATTGAACACTGTATGGGCCACCCATACATATGTCATTCATTGTCTGCAACATATACCAATAGAGAGGTCATAGGCAAGACACTACACATAGGTTTGCAGAAATGGAAAACCTTTAATTGCGTACTATTACAGTTCTATATGCCTTGTCATATAGCTGTTCAGACATTGACAACCATATGAACAGAGTACTGCAACCGTGAAACAGTTACACTAATGCAGTAGTCTGCAAAGGTTCACAGCTGTTGCTGTCCAGGCCAAGCCCTTCAAATTGTACAATAGTGAAGACAGACTGGGCCACAGGTTACCAAACAATCAACAGTATGTAATGCAGGTGTATAGTTCAGCAGCCTCTATCTACACTCTGTACAAACTCAGTAGATGGTAAAGACGTTATGTGATCAAATGGGTTGTAACTGATACATAACAAGGTATAACCAACACCATCATGAGCACACCAATATACAGAACAGCCTGTATAGAAGGAGGCAGTAGGCTTGCATTACCCCAATTCATGTAAGTAATGTAAATATAGATGAAGTATATGGTACTGTACATCCAGATACCGTACGGCAGCTCACCCCTGATATCCCCACTGTTTGTAACAGCCTAGGTCATGTATGGTGCCCCCCCCCAGACTCAATAATACAGGGCCACATAACACTGTTACATACACTGGCCTCTTGAGTGCATGAGGGCACACATGTATTGTGTAGGTGATGCCCACACATATATGGCCCCAGCCCCACTGTATGTGTGGGGGATACAACAGCAGTGGACTAATGGCAGCAATGGCTGTGTGATATACTCACAGCCCACTACAGAACAACCCCTGACAGCATGACATATGTGCAAAGTTTGGTATGTAGGTGGAGGACAGAGGCTGGAACACAGACACATATGTGGAAAACTGTTGCCATACACTAAGCAAGTTGCTGGTGTTACAGGATAGTCTGCAACATACCTGTAGTCAAGGAATTGAGTTTAGAAACAGAAATGGATGTAGCCATGTACTGATAGCACTCAACACACACACTACCAGTGTAATATCCAACACAGGACCTGTGTGGTGGACAGACAAAACATGATAGGCATACCTCTGTCCAGCAAGAGGACTGGCCCACAGTTGTGAGCTATGCAGACAGACTGCATTCCAAGGTAAACTAGTGTATATACACATACACACACACACACACACACACCTTGTAACACCAGTACTATACAAAGCATAACACAACTCTACTCACACTCTGTCTGTTGTTCCTAAACCTCCTACAAATATGTGGCTGCCCTGAGTGTGACGGTTCTCCTGTAAGAGGTATTGCTACCTGCTGTCTGTAACACTGATGCTCACACACAGGAAGGATGTCCATCACACAGGAAATGTAAAGGGACCGCGGTCCATGATGTAGGGAGTTTTAGTGGGTGATTGCCATGACAGTGGTAATTCAAAGTACTACACATGTGTAATCATATCTATATGGCTATCTGGATAGGTATATGTACATATATTTCCACCATATGTCCTGGACATGGAGTGTAGCCCTACCCCAGCCCCTATAGTCCCAAAGTCGTAGTGCAAGGTGATGTCACGTATGTATAGCAGGTATATTAGTACACTATTGCTACTGTCATTGGGATTGTCATCACAGACATAGTTTGCATGGGTGGTCACATCTGCTTATAACATGTGTGCCATTGGCTACTGACAGACATCTTAAGGACATCATTGTAAAGTGCCACGGCTAGCATGTATTGCCCCTGTGGACTGCAGAAGAGATACAAGACAATATATGTGGTAATTCTGACACACCCTGTACAGTCCAGAGGTATACACATAAGACCTAAGTGCACAACATGTGTACCATGCCTGACAATATGGATGTAGACAGCCATGTAGATGGGTATAACAAATAATGACTGGTATACATTTGCCACCATAGGTTATGCATTTACACACTCCTGTCTGGCCTGACACATAATGACCACTGGTACGGGTGTGCCATGGCCACATACTACCCACTGGATATTGACATACATTTGTACAGCATCCCACTGCTCTGTTTGACATACATGACTTGTAAGGGAGGCCCGGCGGCAGTACATCTGGCAAGTATCTGCACATGACATCTCACTGGGTGAGTACATTAAACTGCTAGGCATGTAACAGTGCACTGTGCGGGCTACAGACAGACTGGCTCAACACTGGCCTACATCTCCTAAGGGGGAATGCACATGTACCTGCATATATCGCAGGCTCAACAGGCATGTCACAGCACAGGGTAAGATACACTGTGTGGAGGTGCATATCCACAACCAATGTGAACACAGCCATAGCCACATATGTTAAGCTAGCATAATATTACAGTATATGGCCTATCTGTTCTACACCATCCTCATATGTGCCACTCACAGATTGGCCCTACATATACTGGGCAGCTACACAGTTTGGTCTGATAGCTGTCTGTGGTATGAGACATGTGTGTGTATGGCCCTACAAACATGCATGCCAATATGGTACCATACAGTGGGGCAGCATGTAACATCAGATAGGAGGGGAACTAGAACAATGACATCTACCGCAGTCTGTACACAGGCTACAGTACATATTAACAATACACACACTGTTGACATTCACCATAAGTAGACAGACCTCAGTACTGTACAAACACCCAAAGAATGTCCAGGTTATGACATGAAATATAACCCCTACTGTACATAACATGTGTAGCAGTCTGATATATCACTGGCTTGTTATCAGATATGATGGCACTAATTATGGTGTACAGCACATATGCACCACTTCCTGCACGACATATGTACAAAGATTGACAGAGGTGTGGCTAGGAGCAGATACACAGGGCCAATATTGACATGTTGCTGTTATAACCTTATACATTTACTGTTGCAACGGGGTTTGTTGCAACATATGTCCTATGAGGGATATGAAGTTAGTAACTGTCACGGCCTTCACCATCTACAAACTGCAGTCCTTACACTACCTTCTGCAGTGCACAGATAGATGCTCCTTGGGTAACATATGAAACCAAAGGAACAACACTGTCCAGTCTGCAGATGACCATGCAGATGGGGATTCCTCATAAACATGGAACTGACATGGCAGGTATTGAGACATGTATGACAGCCATATCCAGATAAACACTGTGAAACCAACATTACCCCTAATGCAGTATAGCAGCACTTACAGTCTGTAGTCAGTTTTGGCACTTCACCCTCCTGCTTGTTGCCCTCTTTGTACAGTGTATGTTGTTAGAGATAAATCCCCAATCCATCTGAGATGCTGTTTACCAAACAACAGTACTAGTTCCTGCTCACAGTGAATGAAAAGGGCCAACACCACCATGATGTTCCTAGATATTAGATTGTGTTTCCATGCAATTGGCTATGGGAATGTTACCACAGCTGTTCCACATGCAATCAGCTAGTGGAGGGCTGCAATTCATGCAGAGGCCATCATCTGGTCATGAGCATCACTTAAAATACACATGCTGCTGTCTAAGCAAACCAGGTGTGGTTTTCCACATCCGCAAGAAAGAGAGTGGGAGAGGCAGACAGAGGCAAATACATGTCAGGGAGGGGTGGGAGTGTAAAACTGAAGAATGTGTGTGTCACACACCTACCAGCACAGTGTATCTGACAACTATGTAGTGCTATCACAGTTCGATGCAGTTATTGGATGCGCCACATGGGTTACATGTTGTGGAACACTCAGAACATATATGTGATGGTGAGTGACATATATGTGATGGTGAGTGACATCTGCAACAGGGATATGGTAGCTATACAGTAGGTGACATACACGTGCCTGTCCACATGAACAGGTGCCAGCTTCAACACAGCCACGCTCTCACAGGGATGCACACACATTGACACACTTGGCAGGGCCAGAAGTACAACTCATCAGTAGTGCGATTGCCACGACACATCACTGTGCAGTTATCACATGCACCACATGGGCCATACAGAGGTTGTATGGGCAAAGATTATGAGGAGGTCTCGGACATCAGGCAGCATGCTACAGTATGCCCATGGGGGTTGTAGTGAGTGTGGATGTGGACATATGCACCATACAACAGACACACAAACACACAGGGTGCCAGTACTGACATGCATGTGTGCATGTCTGCATGGGTGTGTGGTGGTGAACTGTGCCAGCAGGCTATACAAGGGTAGGCGATGGGTATACCTTGGCATCAGGCCACATGACAATGGTCTGCATTGTGGCTGAGAGCTGTAGTTTCTGCATTTGCCCACACAGGTGGGTATTGTATCCCCCATCCAATCATCTGGGTGACTAATGTGTGTTGCCAATGCTGTGCATCACTTGCCATGTATGTGTTCCTTAGTCCATGACATGGACAGTGTCTAGGATCTGCACACCTCCTACATGCATGTACAGTGACATGTGGAACTGTACCTTGGGTGCCTGGCCCATGTTGTGAACACAGATTATCATCAGATGTGCCAGTCTTTACCATCTGTGGAAGGGACTGGTAATGGACAGCAAGTTTACCTTGCTCCTACATTGATAGCATGCTAACAGCATTCCCTGGTGTCAGTGGCATCTGTCCATACAGCGCATTTTGTCAGGCATGGTATGTCTATTGTGGGTCACATGTGAAGGCACCACAGGTGGTGCAGGTGTCCATTGGGGAACATGGGGGAGGTGCACTGTCTGCAAGTACGTGCATATTGGACAGATGTGGAGGGTGACATACCCTCTTTAGGCCACTGATATCACTCCATAGTTAATATCAGTGGCCAATATGCAGTGTACTAACCACATATTGTCTGTTGCCTAGGCGTGTGTGTGTGTGTGTGTGTGTGTGTGTGTGTGTGTGTGTGTGTGTGTGCGTGTGTGTGTGTGTGTGTGTGTGTGTGTGTGTGTGTGTGTGTATGTGACATGGGTGAGAGTGTGTTCTGGGTAATACTGGGGTTGCTAACTATGATTGCCTGGCTTTGATGTCACATGTATGGGTATGGATATGCACCCCAGCCTATCAGCTATTTCACTGCTGTTATCCCTGTACAGTGGACATTGTGATATGTACTAGGGCCGCCATATAAGAATTTTGCAAAACCCACCACCCGTTGGGCCCAGGTGTCACACACACACATCCACCTCCACCCAGGATATGGGTTACAAACACACACATCTGTCATGTCTGGGAGTAGAACCCCTACCTAACCAGTGTAATAAACTACAGCAATCTGCAGTTATAGTACACGCCATGAATATTACTGGAGTACTCCTTCCCTAAAGGTGTATTTCACACTGAATGACATCAGCAGCGTTGCTAAAGTAGGCCATTTGAAAGTACTGCGAGTGACTAGCCTAAAATGCATTGTTCCCTACACAGACAGTGAGACACACACAAAACATCCACAATTGACATGTGTGGGTAGAGAACCCCTGACAGAGGTCAATATCACACTACAGCATAGAGCTGTTATAGGATGCACCACAGGGATTACTGGAGTACTCCTTCCACAAAGGTGCATTTCACAATGAATGACATCAGCAGGATTACCAAAGTAGAGCGAGTGACTAGCCTATGATGCATTGCTCCATACATAGACATTGAAACACACACAAAACATCCAGAACTACCAAGGGTGGGGATGGAACCCTACCACAGTTCTAATTCACACTCCAGCAGTATGCAGTTTCCGGACGTGCTACAGAGATTACTGGGCTACAACCTTCCCAAAGGTGTAGTTCTAGGTGGGTGACATCAGCAACCTTGCCAGTGTTGAGTATATGTATTATAAGGTGTGTGAGTGCTCTAAAAAGCATTGCTCTCTACACAATCAGTGACAGACAGACATGTACACACACAATTGCCAAGTCTGGGGTTAGAACACCTACCTAACTACTTTATCACACTACAGCAGTACATAGTTACAGGATGCGCTATGGGGATTACTTGGCAACAGCCTTCCCAGAGGTGTATTTCTAGGTGGGTGACATCAGCAGCCTTTCCTAGGTTGAGTATATGAATTGTAAGGAGTGTGAGTATCCTAAAAAGCATTGCGCTCTACACAGTCAGAGACAGACAGACAGACATGCACACACACACACACACACACACACACACACACACACACACACACACACACACACACACACACACACACCATTGCTAAATCTGGGGTTAGAACACCTACCTAACTATTTTAGCACACTACTGCACTACACGGTTACAGAACGCGGTACGGAGATTACTAGGCAACAGCCTTCCAAGAAGTGTAGTTCTAGGTGAGTGACATCAGCAGCCTTGCCAAAATTGAGTATATGACTTGTGACTACCCTAAAAAGCATTGCTCTCTACACAGTCAGAGACAGACAGACATGCACACACAGTTGCCAAGTCTGAGGTAAGAACACCTACCTAACTACTTTATCACACTATAGAAGTACGCGGTTACAGGACGCTCTACGGGGATTACTTGGCAACAACCTTCCCAGAGGTATATTTCTAGCTGGGTGACATCAGCAGCCTTGCCTAGGTTGAGTATATGAATTGTAAGGAGTGTGAGTACCCTAAAAAGCATTGCTCTCTACACAATCAGAGACAGACAGACATGCACTTGCCATGTCTGGGATTAGAACACCTACCTAACTACTTTAACACACTACAATAGTACACAGTTACAGAATGTGCTACGGAGATTACTAGGCAACAACCTTCCCAGAGGTGTAGTTCTAGGTGGGTGACATCAGCAGCCTTGCCACAATTGAGTATATGCATTGTGAGGACCCTAAAAAGCATTGCCCTCTACACAGTTAGAGACAGACAGACATGCACACAATTGCACACACACAGTTTTCAAGTCTGGAGCTAGAACTCCTACCTAACTAGTTTATCACACTACAGCAGTACACAGTTATGGGATGCACCATGGAGATTAATGGGTTACAACTCTCCCAAAGGTGTATTTCACATTGGATTACCACAGCAGGGCTTGTCATAGTAGGGCTATGGGAAGGGTAGTGTGTGCATGGGCCATAACCCATTCATGTACGGGTTGACATGCCACACATGGGCACACACAAGGTCATATGTCGCAGGTACATGTATACAGCTGCTAGATGACTACTTCCTTGTACAGTCATGTTGCACAGCTTGCACGTGCACCACATACTCTGTAATGCTGACAGATACTGTTGGCTAGTATCTGCAGTGAATGACATCTGCACCTCATGTGTTTGGGGCCCTTTGGTTGTTTGCTGGGTGGGACAGGCCTGGATGGCTCCCTGTCACAGTGATCCTCTTCCACACATTTATGTACATTTACCTTTGGCTTATTATAGTGTGTTGTCCTGACATATATGTCAATATTCCTCTCCACTGTGTGTGCAAGGCATGAGTGGTGCATACTGATGTGTGTTTGCTCTAACAACTGCTACTGCCAGATTTTTCTGGTCCACTGGTGTTTGCAGTCATGGCCTTCATGTGTTTCAGTGTGTGAGCATGCCCAGTATGACCTTTCAGTATGTTGTAGACTGACATTGCCTTCATTTCTATAAGTATGTGAGCATGCCCAGTATGGCCATCTGTACTGAATATGCAGATCATGTCCAGGTAGTGTGTGCTGCAGTGCTGACCTTTGTGTTGTACACCGACAAGTAGCATACTGTCTCTGTTGGGTATCCATCGATCATTTGGCTTTGACTGTTACATTACTGCATAGTAGGGGGGCACACATGACTGTTTCTACATTTCTACACAGGAGTGGGGGGGGCACACCTGACAGTTATTACATTACTATGTAGGATGGGGGGGCACACCTGACTATTTCTACATTTCTACACAGGAGCGCAGGGGGGACACACCTGACTGTTATTACATTACTGTGTAGGATGGGGGGGCACACGTGAAACATGTACACATTCGCTATGACCCATACTGGCATGTCAGGTACACCATTTCATTCTGTATTGCTAACTATCATGTTGCCTACAGGCATACCAGTGTATTACAGATCATGGCTTTGGTTGCCCTACATATTATTGTCTGCCTTCCTACCCTTCAGAACTAACATCCCACTGCCTGCCATGCTGTGGTCTGTCTGTCTAGGCCTGAGGGGGGGTTTAACCATATCCATCGTTCTGGGGCCATGCCACAGGCTGTATTTGGGTTTGACTACACCTGTCCTGCTGGCTGAGACTGTTGTTGGGTATATGAACTGTCCAGACTGGCATGTGTGGGTCATAGAGGGCAATGCTTTTTAGGGTCCTCACAGTTCATATACTCACATTTTCTGCAGTGGGTTTTGTCACCCTGTGTAGTACTGGCTACTATGATGTCTCCAGTATGTGTTGCAGATGTCATGGTGCCACTATGGGTGTCTTCTGTCTGCTGCCATAACATTCAGCCACCCAATTCCCTTGCATGTTCACATCCATACCATAGCTACATGTAACAACACATTCTACTCCATTTGGCAATTGGTAGGTTGATTGACTTACCTTGAGAGTATGCCAGACTTCCGGATGGTGCTGGAGGGCTGCCTATTTCGGATGCACATAGTACACTCCCTATACATGGTTGAGCACAGGTAGAGTCATATTTGGCATCCCTTTTGCTGTATGTCAGAGTCAGAGAGAGGTGTCATTCCCTGGATCCCTACTGTGTCAGTGCATGTGCTATGCATTGCCTCTTTGCCAAGGCCAGGGCATACTGAGCATGCCTCCTTTTGCCTACTGGGGCAGGCTCAGGCTATTCTTCCTCTGTATCGCTCTGTGCCTGTGCAGGCCTTGGCATTGGTGGGGGCTGTGTGGTCCTGCCCCATGCTGTTCCTGCTGCAGCTGTATCTGCAGGATCATATTGTGTAGCATAGCACATACCATAACAATTTGGGTACATGTAGCTGGTGAATACTGCAAGGCTACATTAGACGTGTCCAGACACCAGAACCATGACCTGAGCATCCCAAACACACACTCTATTATATGTCTGGCCTGAGTGTGTGCCTCATTATGGCATTGTTGTTCAGGTGTGTGTGTGTGTGCATTTCTGATGGGTGTCATCAGCTATGGCTCCAGTGGGTACCCAGCATCCCCCACTAGGTGATCATAGGGGATGTCCACAATGGCAAATCTCTGGTACAGCTGCGTCAGATGCCATATGTGTGAATTGTCGTAGCTTCCAGGGCAGCCGGCACACACATTCAGTATAATGCCCTGGGATTCACAGATAACCTGGCAGTTGACGGAGGGGATGCCCCTGCAGTTGATGTAGGCCCTACCCTGCTCACTGGGTGGTGCTTTGATGCATATATGCGTGCAATCTATAGCACCTACTAACCCAGGGTATTCTGCTATTTGATGGAAGAGATGCATATTACTGGTCAACACCTCACGGGTGTTGAGGAAATATACATGCTCACTGGCATGTGCTGATATGGCATCCAGGAACTGGTGGAATACTCTGGATGCTGATGTCTGTGAGATCCCCATGATAGTCCCAGTTGTGCTTTGGGAGGTACCTGTGGCTAGTATACCTAGGCCTACACATACCTTAGTGTCCACTGGGATGGGTTTCACTCGGTCAGTTTGGTGTGTCAATGGTGGCCGGCACAGCTCAACAATTTGCTGTAGGAGGTCATTGTCCACCCTATAGCACTCCACTATTTCCAGCTCATGTAGCCCCTGGTAGGTTACCCTGGATCTGTACTTTCTTCTCCGTTTCCTCACTGTGGGTTGTTCTGCAGCATTCACATGCTCACGACCCTCAGTCTCTTGCACATGTTGGTCTATGTTGCCTGCTGCAGCCCTTCTCATTTTGTAGGTTTGTTTGTTAAAATTTCCCTGCTTGTATACACTGGTGATGTAGAGTGTGGGAAAAACCCGAGGGTAAGGTGTTTGTTTGGTTTATAGTTGTGTACTGGGATGGGCTGGTCTGCTGCCTGTGTAATTGGCTGATTCTGATACATTTCACCTGCCAGCTAAGCTAGTTCTCCTTGAATACCTTCCTACTGCTGTTTTCCCTTCCCATTGCTTTCCTGTTTAAGCCTGTGTGCACATAGTGCAGAGTGCTCATATGTGCACACTGCTGCTATTTCTTGGTTTAACTTCTTTTTTCTTCCTGTAAAACCCGGTGAGCAGCACGCACACCCACCTAGGCTTTGTAAAGAGTGCTAGGCAGGTTTAAACACACCCCCTAGCTTAGCTGTGCTAAGCTAGGAGCACACCCGAGCCACAGGGCTCCTGACTGCTTACAGTATGGCTGACACACCCACCCAAGATGTCACCTACCTCCTAGTCTTGCACTCTGCTCTTCATACTCTTACACTGTTGAAACCTGCCTCACATGCTGAGGAAAACTGGGATTCACTATCCTTCCCTTCATTTGCATATGATTGCCTGCTAATGCATAGTTACATGTCTCACACTGTGCCTCTCACCTTAGAAGCCACTACTCACTGGCCAGGTTGTCTTTTGCCTGCCATTGACTTGCATGGTGGAATACGGATTTTAGTTAGACTGCTTTTTTTTTAGTTTATTTTCTTATTTCCCTACTGATCCCGTTTGTGAGCTGCTGCCCAATGCTTCAACGGCCATGATCGGCGGACATATCATAAAAGTTGTATTTTGTGCATTTGGCATTGTTTGCAATGCCAATGGCCTTCTACTTGGCCATTGGCATGCTTCCTCAATGATATGCAGCCTTTATTTGGAGCTGTCATAGCTCCATTTTGGAGTTTGCAGTATCCTACTCGGTTACTAACCGAGTGCATTTCTGCATATTACGCTAGTCCTGCATTCCCTGATTCCTGCTTCCTGGATGGCAGATTTACCTCATTTGCATGGTTTTCACCTGCAAATGGGGTGATTTGTATACGGATGATGGTAACATGCTGCACTAATGCTAGAGCGCTTGCGCACATCAAACAAGCATGTATGTGGGTCGCTCGGCCTCCATATTGGCAAAAATTTCCTCTTGCACTAATCATGTACGCCATGCAAGCTTTTGAGAATCTGGGGGATAGTCTTTCATAATTTGCTGAAATTGTAAAGTTTCCAAGTCTATAATACAGTGTTTCCAACAAATAACATTTTTAGTCTCCCATTCAATAAAGATGTCAATGTGAAGTTTATCTGGGAAGTTTTTTTGTGATTTTAAAGGGGATTATTAGGTCAAACCAGGATTTGATATCTGCATTTCAGTATATATTTTTTTCTAAAGTTGTTAATAATTTTATTTAGATAGTTTAGTTTGGTGGGTTTTGCCACATTATATTGAACAGTGTGACTGAAAAGAAACCAAAACTTATTGCAGGGATGTTTGGAAGAAATGTTTTATTCTGTATTATAGCTATATGGAGTGGAGATCTTTCCAATTTGAGTTGTACTTTGAGTCAGTCCAATTTAATGTGCTTTTAAGTAACAATGCTTTGATGTATGCTTCCAAGTTAGGAAATCTTAAACCACCATCATCCCAAGATCTAACATGATATGTATACACAACCCTATTTTTGTTTGGGTAACATAGAAAGTTTAATAAAGTTTTATTTATGAGTTTAATATAATTATTCACAGGATGGGTGTCTAGAGCCAGAACAATATATAACATTTTTGGAAGGAGAGTCATTTTTAACAATTGCAGTCTGTCCTTGAATGAAAAAAACACATTTTTCCAGCTACTTATATATGTATTTACCTGAGATATTATGTTTTTATAATTTATCTTGTTTTGCAAGCTTTTGCATACGGTTATCCATAAGTAGTTTAGTGTATTAACTTGTTCTCCAATATTGCTTTGGTTAACTAGTTGAAATTTCCCTTTGTCATTAAGAATAATATGTTCAGATTTTTGCTTACTAAAGTGGAGGTCTGAAATTTTTTTGAAAGTTATTTATTATTGTGTCTAGTTCTAATAATTCTTGATTTGTCTTAGGTAAGGTAAGCAGAATATCATCCACAAATAGCTCTATTTTAGAACTGGATTGATTATAAATATTAATGCCCTTGATTATTTCTTATTGATGATGCTAATATTTATATGACAAGGGCAAATAATATTGGGGATAAAGGGCAACCTTGTTTGGTGCTTTTGGTTATTGGGATGTACTTTGAAGTGAAGGTGGCCTATTTTGACGCATGCCAAATTATCTTTATAAATAGCCTTTATCATAGAGATGAAATATATTGGAAATGAGGATGCTTTTAGTGTTTCAAACAAAAAATCCCAGTTTACAGAGTCAAATGATTTTTCTATGTCTAAACTCACCAGCAAAGCTTCTTCATTTTCTTTGTTTAAGAATTCTGTTAATGTTAATATTCTTTTGATATTATCATGAGGTGTGCCTTTTATGAATAAAACCCGGTTTGGTCATTATGAACTAAATGTGAAAGTGGAACCTTTATTTTCTCCACAAATATAGACATAAAGATTTTGTAGTCATTGTTTAATAAGGAAATTAGTCTATACGATTTACATAGCTACAAATCATTGTTGGATTTAACAACTGGGGTAATCAAGGAATATCTCCAAGAGGGAGGGACCACAAATTTAGTATGTACTTCAACCAGAGTCTTATGAAGTAAAGATATAATTGAATCTGGAAAATGCTTATAAATCTCTGATATAATGCCATCTATGGTGGGAGCTTTGTTAGGTTTAAGGTTTTTGATTTATTTTTGATTTAATTTAGAGCTATTTGTTTCTTGAGAGTTGTACTAAGATTTTCTTGGATGGTATTCAAATTTAAAGTGATTAATTCTTGGGCTGTAATGTTTTTGGTTATATTATAAACATTATAATGTTTGGTGAAATGATATCTAAAGGCTTCTAATATATTTACAATATGAGAAACTGTCTTATTAGTACCTTCATGTAATAATTTTAAGATATTATTTGCCTTGGAATGTAATTATGGTCTTAATGACAAATTGTGCATGTGTTTGGGAGTAAGAGCATAAGAGTTTAATTTCATTTTTTCTAGTGCTGAATTTGTTGTGTGCCAAAATATCTAGCTATTTTTTGTTTACTGCGTCTATTTCTTTTTTGTTATTTGAGTTTAATTAATTTATTAATTTATTTAAATTTGTTTAACAGGAAAGTCTGACTGAACCCAGGTCCATTTTCAGTGGAGGCCCGGGGAGAAAAGCTCCACAGTATAATAGAATACAGTACATGAGAGAACAAAATATAGAACATACAATTGATTTTAATACATAATAGGATAGAAGTTAACAGTTTTAGTTAGACAGTATAGTAGACAGTCATTGAGGTACATAGTAAAAACATTGAGGTACATAGTCAAAAACTTAAAAAAATATATTATTTTTTTTACAAGTATCTGGGTTTACAAGCTTTTTAGGGAAAATCTGTTTATACTTATCTGAACATGTGACACAGTGAGATTGGTATGGATTAACCTGGAGTGTAACATGAGCATAACAAGTTAGTTAAGTAATGGGTTTTAAGGAGTTTTTTGAAATGATTGAAGGAGGTGGTAGAAGTTATATGGATTGGTAGTGTGTTCCAGGTTTTGGCAATAATGCTGGCAAAGAGTGATTTACCAGAGATGTTTTTATGTTGGATGACAGTTATTAGGCTCTGGCTGTTAGATTGTAGGGTTCTAGTGGGAATGCAGGGCTGTATTAAATGCTGAAGTGCTGGGGTTAACTCAGGGAAGTAGTAGAGCTTGTGAGCTATAGACAGTTGATTGAGCATGAGTATATGAGGCAACCCAAGCCAGTTAAGCTGTTTTAGGGATAGACAGTGGTGGGACCTGTAAGAAGCATCAGACGCAAACTTGGCAATCTTATTATAGCAAGATTTCATTTTATTTAGTTCAGTTTGGTGTAGATTAATCAAGATGGGAAGAGGTGTAGAGGAGGGTGGATAGGAGATGAGTCCTAGCGATGGTAACTTTGGTATGTTTAGTCATAAACTGTTTGTTCCTGTAGAGGAGGTCAAGCTTTTTATTAACTTTCTTGATGGTTTGTGCTATGTGGATGTTTAATTTCAGGTTATTGTCTATCTCTACGCCTAGCAGTTTAGTGTGTGTGGTTGGACTAATTTGAATGTTTTCTTTGGAGTTGATGATGAAGTTGTTGGTTGTGGGGGGGGGGGGGGTCTACCTGGGCCAAAGAGAATGAGTTTGTTTTTTGGGGGGTTAAGAAGAAGTTTGATGTTAGTGAACCAGGCTTTGGCTAGGGTGAAGGTGTTTTGGGTTAGGGTTTGTAGTTCACTTAGGATAGGTGCGGCACATACAAGAGTGGTGTCGTCAGCATATTGTACTACTGAGGCAGTTGGTAAGGATGAAGATATCTGGTTACTAAATAGAGAAAACAACAGAGGGCCAAGGATAGACCCTTGAGGGACTCCTATAGTTACTGGTAGCAGGGGGGACAATTGGTCTTGCCATATGACAGCTTGTTGTTGATCTGATAAATAACTATTAAACCATGTTACAGAGGAGGGACTTATATTTAGGGTAGATGGAGTTGCAAGAAGCATGCTGTGGTTTACCATGTCAAAGGCATTTGATAAGTCTAAGAATATGGAAGAAGTGAATAGACCCTTGTTTCTGTGGTTGTTAACTATGTTGGTAAATGATAATAATGCTGTTGTGGTGCTGCGGAAAGGTCTAAAGCCATGATGGGATATGGAGAGTCGGTTGTTATTCTGGAGGTATTGCATAAGTTGAGTATGAACTACTCTTTCTAATATTTTGGATAACAGTGGTAAGATAGCTATAGGGTGATAGTTGGTAAGTTCTAAGGAGTTACCTCCTTTGTGCAGTGGAATGATATGGGAGGTTTTCCAAGAGGCTGGTACTTTGCATTCTGACAGAGATCTATTAATGAGAATGGAGACTGGATAGGCTATAGCTTCAGCTGATATTTGAAGGAAGTCTGCTGGTAGCTTATCAGCTACTAGAGTGGTTGGTTTAAATTTCTTAAGGAGTTTAGAAATTGCCTTGGTGGACACAGGGTGAAGTTGAAAATTGGGGGTATTGTTTTGTGTATTGGGGTGGGTTGTGGTAGTTATTGGTGTGGGGTGGGTAGTACTATTATTTTGGGCATTGGCAAGAGTCTGGACTATTTCAGGGAAGAATTAATTAAATTGTGTGGGTATGTTTTCATGCTTATTTGGTAGCACAGGGGTTGGTGTAGTGGACTTTCCTGGGTGCAGTATACAATTTATTGTGTTCCAGAATTTTTGGGGGTTATGAGCATATTTTTCTTGTAGGTTTTGATAGTAGTTAGATTTGTCTAGTTTGATATTTTTTTTGGCTTTGTTCCGGAGCTGTAGGTAATTTTGTCTTAAGGTAGTGGTTTTGTTTTTTTGATATTGTGACCAGGTGTTGTCCCTTTCTTTCATTATAGTTTTAGTGGGATTTGTTAGCCATGGGGCATAATTCATTTTTATTCTAATAGTTTGGGAGGGTGCATATTGGTCCAGGATTTTTAGGAAGGTTGTGTTGAAGTATTCAACTGCTTTGTCTAGAGATAATTGCTTTAGGGGAGTCCACTTGCAGTTTTTTAGTGCATTGATGAAGTCAGTAGGTATGAGGGTCTTTTTGTTACAAACTACTCTGAGGATAGGTTGGCTGATGGTTTAGGATTTGTTCCTAATTAGGTAGGATGATGGTCACTTAGGGTATCTGGAAGACAGCCAGATTGCTGTATAAGATTGGGATCAGATACCAGGATCCAGTCCAAGATGGACTGGTGATTGGATGTTTTGTCGATTCTAGTGGGGGTGGTTATAGTTTGCATAAACCTGTGGAGGTTTATAAAGACAGTGGGATTATGGCTGGAGCAGTTGAGCCAGTCAGTATTAAAGTCACCTAATAGTATGGTTTCATGTGGAATGAAGTTGGACATCCAATTAAACAGGTTTTCCATTTGAGTGATATCATTGCCTAGTAGGATGTAGTCACCTGCAATAACTATGTTTTTATTGAATTTTAATCTGGCAAGTATTAGTTTCACATTTTTGACATCTTGGGTGTTGTAATCTAGTTGTTCTATGGTGGGGTGGTTTTGGAATATTATTGCAACACCGCATCCCCTTTTCTCTACTCTGTTTTTGTGGATAATATTGTAGCCAGGGATGGTAATCTCATTGTCATGATGTTTTGGTTTGAGCCATGTTTCAGTTAACACAACAATATCCAGTTTGATTAGTGCCAATAGGGCATGTAGGTCCTGGATTTTCTTAAGTATGCTTCTAGCATTAATGTTTAGGAAGCAGAGAGCTGAGAATGGTCTGTGGTATAGGTGATTTAGCTGATATGAGTTAGGTTTGACTGATGTTTTGGGTCCTGGATTGGGGTGGACATCTCCACTGCAAGTGAGTTGTTGGAGTAGGTGTAAATAGAGTTTGGTAAATTTGTGAATTATTTTAGTTTGTTTTTGTGAAGAGAGAGGGTTAGTTTTTATGGTTGGTTTGTTGCATGAGTAAGGGAAAGGTTGGGGTGTGGTAAGGTCGGATGGTGATATAGGGAAGTTTTTTAGTTTAGTGAGATTAGCTGTGGATTCTGTTTGCCATGGGGATGGGGTATGGTTATCAAGTTGAGTGTGATAGGAGGACAGATTAGAAAGAAGGAGTAGGTTGAAGACTATTAGTGTGTAGATGGATGCTTTTAGTAGTTGGGTTGGATGTGTGCAGTACATGTTAATTAGTTTAAGAAAAGGTGGGATGTATATAAGGGTAATATTTGTAGCTGTGTCTAATAGGAGAGCGGGAGGTGGGAGGGATTTTCTGATAGAGGCAGGAAGTGAGGTGCAATGTTGGGGAGGAACTGGAAGGGGAGGAGTTGTCAAGTGGTTAGGTATAAAATAAATTATATGGGGGTGGGTGAAGAGCAAAGTGAGCCCAAGCATAGCAAGGGTGAATGGAGCGGGTCTACACCCACAGTGAGTGACTACAAGAAGTGACAAGATTCCCTAAGAAAACAATCAATGAGCTATGGAGGTGAGTCAGGATACAGAGAGATAGAAGAGTATGGATTTAAGGCAGAGGGAGAAAATCTGAGGTATAGGAAGGTATAACAGCACAGCAGGATAGGTAGAGTAGGAGAGCAGGCTAGGGAAAGAATACCCAGTGGTGGGAAGCACAGAAAGTAGATAAACTGGACGTTATTAAAGGGTAAAGAACATAGATGGAAGGCAGGAGAGAGGAAGGGCAGAGTATCCAGACAAAGCAATAAAAAGTCTACAAAAGCAATCAGAGACCTGGGAACAGGAGGATATGTAAGTAAAATATGAGTGTGTCCTACAGCCAAAAGGAACAGGCAGAAATTAGGAGAAATACAAAAGTCAAAAGAAGCAGGCAGAAATCAGGAGAATTTAGACTTTAGAATTTAGAGATGCTCTACTAGATAGATAGACATTTAACAATGAAGAAGTTTAACTAACAAAATAGGGAGGGGGAGTTAAAATACATTTGCATGCAGCCTAATTTAAACACTATGGTAGGGGAGGAGAAAAAAAAGGTAAGAATAACTTGGAAGTCATGGGGGGATACAGTGCAGCTACCAGTACCGATGCAGAGCTCAACCAATGGCACTACAAATACTTGTTTGCTTAACAAAGCAATAGCTAGTGCTACTGAAAGGATTACAAGACAAAATTATGTGGTGTGTAGCTGAAAATAGCAGTTGTAAACACCTGGAGAGAAGCAGAGAGGCTGTGGAGCTGATCAACTGGCAGTTAATTGTGATGACTTAGATCTCAAGGAGGTTAATTCAGATTGTAGGTTTTGTAGTTCTGATTCCCATTCCTTAATTTTTTTTCTTATACCAGACTATAGTATTACCACAAATATACAGCTTTAGAGCATCCCAAACCATAATAATGTTTGTTTCAGAGTTATTATTTATCTCTAAGTTTAATTCTGATAATAACCATAGTTTAAAGTCTTTTAGTTTGGCAATATAGGCAGGAATTCTAGTAATAGTATTTAATTTTGTGAAGTCTATTTGTATACCTAACATAAGACAATCATGGTCTGATAAAGAAAAAGGAAGGATAATAAAGGATGTAAGCTTTAATTTTAAATCATTGGAAATAAGGACTTTATCATTTCTGGTTTGAGTTTTAAATCTATGATCAGTATTTGTATAACAGAGTGATTTGTTACTTTTAGAGTTATATGTATCATACAGATTATGAGAATGTATCCATTTCTTAAGAATTTTAGCAGTGACTGTTAATCTAAGTGGACAACTACTTGTTGCATCAGAATTATCTAATAAGCAGTTAAAATCACCCTCTAGAATTAGATTCTCATTTGATATACTATCAGTAAGATTGAGATGTTGTTTAGCAGTTGATGCATCCAGTCCTGGGAACCAGTAAAGGTTAGCAAGCATCCAAATTCTATGATTGAATTTTAGGATAGTGATAGCTAGTAGTCCCTCTGGGTCTTCATGCTTAAATAATATTTGAGGAAAGATAATATTATTCTTCCATAGGATCTTCACTCTTCTCCTTTTAGACTTAAATGAAGCATGAGCTAGTATTGTATAAGTGTTTGGTTTCCAAACATCCTTTGCTGTATTTTTAAAATGTGTTTCCTGTAGGAATACTATTTGTGGTTTTTTTAAGTTAAGGTATCTCAAATGGTTTGACCTCTTTTTTGAATTATTGATGCCATTTATATTAAGTGAAGCTAAAGACAAAGACATGCTGAGTTATAGGAGTAATGTATGCAGTGGTTACTAATAACTGATTTAATTATCTCAAAGCATTCAATGAAAAGTTGAGACTTCCAAACTTTGATTTCATTAAGTGACATGTTTACAAGAATCGTGACTGTGAATACGATGTGAAGTATATTATAATCAGGCCTAAGTGCAGAAAAAAAACAACAAAATAATCATATTAAAACATAGAGAAACAATATAATTCCCCAACACATACATGGAATAAATCTCCAAAGAATTCAGTCTTGAGGCAAAACCGCAGCCACTATAAATTTATTAAAATATAAACACCAGTAATGACCTGTTAAAAACGTTTTTGTTGAAGAAAAACCCTGACTTCATCAGATGACACAAATTTTAGTTCAAAGACTATTTAAATACTAGTCACAAGGTACATTAATAAGGCTGAATTAATTAACAATAAATATTTAAAGCACCAAGTTCTATTGTGCATAAATATGTTGTTTACACTTTTTATCTACAATCAAGTTCTAAACAATAAAAATTCTTATATAAAAATATGCATTATAAAAATAATAATATATAACATGATACTTTGAGCACAAATAATTTATATAGCCATTACTGATACACTATTTAAAAGTCTTTCATCTTATATAATGTATAATATATATGACTTCACAGTTTTGCTGCTCTTAACTTGAGCAGTGGTACAATAGATATATTGTCATTTAATCCTGGTGACCTATTGGCTTCCAATATTATTTGCCAATAGGCCTCCCGATACTCCAATTTTGTTTCCCAAGGGCCACCCCTGGCTTCCCTAGGTAAAGTTTCCAAGACAGAAAACAAAAACTTAGCTTGATTACACACCAAGGTGTTCTTAGAGCATTTTTAGAATTTTGTTTTTGAATTTCATACATGTGCTCATATATTCTACATCTTAGATGTCTCTCAGTTTTTCTGACGTAGAACCCATCACACATCTGGCACATAGCAATGTATACTAACCCCTGTGTATTACAATTGGAATAGGAGGAGGCTATAATCCATCTGTTTCTAGCTGAAAGAAATACTTTATCAGTATGGGAAATGCTATAACATTGTGAACTGGCCCCACACCTGAATGTGCCCCTGCATTGATTGGAAAATGCATAAATACTCCCTCCTTGTTCTAATAGACTTTTGATATTACTACCCTTTCGAAAAACAGTTTTCACTGGTTTCCCTTTTAGATTAGGAAGGTCAGTAAAATCACTGAAATTTTCCCTTTCTTTTTCCACTATATTTTTGATGATACCAGCATTAACACTATAATCTGTAATGAAGGCTCTATTGAACTCTACTGATGTATTTTGGATGTTACTAGGGTTTGTGGAAAGATGTAAATTTCCTGTGTCTAAAATGGGTTTGTATTTATTATTCCTGCCTTCCTTCACCTCATTGCTTATGTTGGTAATAAATTCTTCTGGATACCCTCTCTCCTGGAACATGGTAGCTAATTGTTGGCACTCCAGAATGTAATCATTCTCATCAGAGGTAATTCGAGATGCCCGAACAAACTGCCCCTTAACTATCCCTTTCTTTTGATATAATGGATGGGAACTAGTGTACTGAATGTAGGTGTTAGAGAAGGTAGGTTTCCTATGGATAGTAGATTTGAAGCCTGTTTTGTCTACGTTTAAGGACACATCCAAGTAATTAACTTGTTGTGTTGTAACCTGGTATATCAAAGCAAAAAAAATAGTACTTTGATTTAGGTAATTCATAAAGTCATGTAATTGCCCTTGGGTACCTGTCCAAAAATGCAGATATCGTCCAAAAATCTAGTGTATAGGTTTCAATATTTGCAAAATTCACTGTTAAAAATATATTTTTTCTCCCATACAATAAGAACAATATCTGCATAAGTTGGAGCGCAGTTGGCCTCCATAGCAACTCCAGTTACTTGTTTAAAGTATTCCCCAGAAAAATATAAAAAATTGTTATGCAGAATAATATCCGCTAGTTCTATACTAAGGAATATTTAATTGTCACTAACACCAGGGATACTTCTAAGTGCTTCTTCCAACCAGGCTAAACCTGTTTCGTGGGGTATGATGGAAAAAAGGTTGACTACATCAATAGTAATAAATAATAAGTTCAGAACATTTAGTTCAGGGGTTATTTTGCCCAGAAATTCCCATGAATCCTTTAGTAGATGCCTATCCTTATCACATAGTTGCTTTAATTTCCAGTCCAAAAACTTGGATAAGGGGGAAATCTGTGAGCCCTGAGAGGCCAAAATGGGTCTAAGTGGGGGTTGTTATATCCTTATGTATTTTGGGTACCCTAGGGGTCTTATTCTCCAAATATAGATAGATGTTATAGTCAATGACCCCTTGGTCTTTAATAGCCATGTCAATTTTTTATATGATATGTTGATCTCATTAATTGGTACTTGACTGTGTTGAGTTTCATCCTGTAAAATGGAATTCATTTTACCCTCATATACAATCTTGTCCATAAGGACAATACCTCCCCCCTTGTCGGACTCCATGACTCGAATGTTGGGAATTTTACTAAGATGGATGAGTAAAGCTTGCTCAGACTCATTTAGGTTTGGTGTAAATTTCCTATATCTTAATCTATCCCTGATATGTTTCTCTAATCTTAATTCCAAATTTTTCAGTTGAGGGTATATGGGAGGGTTAAAAATACTGGACCTACTAGGTGTAGATCTGACCCCATAATTGGGGTCAGTTCCAAATAAATTCTTCAAATTAATTAATTTTCCTAATGAAAATTTTGAGGTCCATAATAACCCGAGTTGTATTACTGGTTCGATTAAGCACATATTTAAAGCTCTTGGAGAATAAACTAAAAGGATTTTCTGTCACTGGTGTGTTGCTGTAATTAAAAATGTGAAAACCGGATCTACTTGTTACTTCATAGTTGTCCACTTGGTAGCATTCGGTTACTGGAGATATGGGGGTTACCAATTCTTGTTCCTGTTGTTGAAACCCCCTCCCCCTCTCTGTGGATAAAACTCCCTCTTAAAATGGTTGTTACTATTATGCTTTTGGTTACGAATCCTTTCTGAACGCCTAGGAAGAGGCTTGTGGCTTTCTTGGCCACTGTCCTCTCTCTCCCCCCACCACTACTAACATTGTTACCCTCCACATAGTTACCGAGATTAGAAGCAGAAAATCTTCTGCCATCTCTCGGGTAGGTACTGTGGGAAGGTGGAGGCCCAGGGTAGTGCTTGCCTTCATTGTATTCCTTAATATCCCAATTTAATTTCTTGTGTTTTCTAACAATAATATCCTGACATTTTCTGTCTATCTGTACTCTAAGATCATAATATTTTTTTCTTTTCGTTTTCAACTGTGAACATCAAATCATTAACAATTCTATTGTTACAGGTCTCAATAGCTTCGTCTAATTTACAAATTTCTTTTTCATTATTTTTAATGATGGCTTGAACAATTTCCAAGCCACAATTATCAAAGCCTCTTAAAAGATCCATATGAAATTCGCTCCCTTGCACAACATTATTGGGATATTTAAATATCCTAAGGCCTTTAGGCACAATATGTTTTTTAAGACATTCATTCAAATACATGTTGTCCAGATTAAGACTTTTATACCTGTAAAGTACAGTCCGAAGTTGATCTAAAGTTTGAGAATATGTTTCATTTGTTTCCATTGGTGTGTAAACCCATTCAGTAAGTTCAAAATTGGGTTTACTGTATAGCCAGTCCTGGAAGCTCACAGAAGGTGCTGTTTCTTGTAAATTAACCACCAAGGGAGGATTATCCCTGGAAACACTGGAAGAACACAATATACCTGGCATTAGCTGGAAATTTTGAGATGAATTACTCAAAACGCCAGTATTTTGTACACGGACTGTACCATGCAAAAGTTGACCGGGGGTGGACCCTCATCCAGGTTTCGTTCCTGACTCCTGGAAGTAATGTTGCTGGAGACAAACTCCATAAGTCCTTGGCTCAATGGAATTAATAAATCAATAAGTTGAGTTAGTTGCCCTGCTAACTTGCGAAATTCTCCAACTTCAGACCCCAAAGGGTGGTCTGACTGCTGAGTGGATTTGGTTTCTGCCTCACGAAGCTCCATGTATCAAACAAACAACCGCAAAATGTAGAGACTCGACTGAATACACCAAAACAAATCTCCAAAGAATTCAGTCTTCAGGCAAAACCGCAACCACTATAAATTTGTTAAAATATAAACGCCAGTAATGACCTGTTAAAAACGTTTTTGTCAGAGAAAAACCCTGACTTCATCAGATAACACAAATGTTAGTTCAAAGACTATCTAAATACTAGTCACAAGGTACATTAATAAGGCTGAATTAATTAACAATCAATATTTAAAGCATGTTCTATTGTGCATAAATATGTTGTTTACACTTTTTATCTACAATCAAGTTCTAAACAATAAAAATTCTTATATAAAAATATACATTATAAAAATAATAATATATAACATGATACATTGAGCACAAATAATTTATATAGCCCTTACTGATACACTATTTAAAAGACTTTCATCTTATATAATGTATAATATATATGACTTCACAGTTTTGCTGCTCTTAACTTGAGCAGTGGTACAATAGATATATTGTCATTTAATCCTGGTGACCTGTTGGCTTCCAATATTATTTGCCAATAGGCCTCCCGATACTCCAATTTTGTTTCCCAAGGGCCTCCCCTGGCTTCCCTAGGTAAAGTTTCCAAGACAAAAAACAAACACTTAGCTTGATTACACACCAAGGTGTGCTTAAATAGAGCATTTTTAGAATTTTGTTTTTGAATTTCATACATGTGATCATATATTCTATGTCTTAGATGTCTCTCAGTTTTTCCAACGTGGAACCCATCACACATCTGGCACATAGCAATGTATACTAACCCCTGTGTATTACAATTGGAATAGGAGGAGACTATAATCCATCTGTTTCTAGCTGAAAAGAATACTTTATCAATATGGGAAATGCTATAACATTATGACCAGGCCCCACACTTGAATGAGCCCCTGCATTGACTGGAAAATGCATAAATACTCCCTCCTTGTTCTAATAGACTTTTGATATTACTACCCTTTCAAAAAACAGTTTTCACTGGTATCATCAAAAATATAGTGGAAAAAGAATGGGAAAATTTCAGTGATTTTACTGACCTTCCTAATCTAAAAGGGAAACCAGTGAAAACTGTTTTTTGAAAGGGTAGTAATATCAAAAGTCTATTAGAACAAGGAGGGAGTATTTATGCATTTTCCAATCAATGCAGGGGCACATTCAGGTATGGGGCCTGTTCACAATGTTATAGTATTTCCCATACTGGTAAAGTATTCCTTTCATCTAGAAACAGATGGATTATAGCCTCCTCCTATTCCAATTGTAATACACAGGGGTTAGTATACATTGCTATGTGCCAGATGTGTGATGGGTTCTACGTCGGAAATACTGAGAGACATCTAAGACATAGAATATATGAGTACATGCATGAAATTCAAAAACAAAATTCTAAAAACGCTCTATTTAAGCATACCTTGGTGTGTAATCAAGCTAAGTTTTTGTTTTTTTGTCTTGGAAACTTTACCTAGGGAAGCCAGGGGTGGCCCTTGGGAAACAAAATTGGAGTATCGGGAGGCTTATTGGCAAATAATATTGGAAGCCAACAGGTCACCAGGATTAAATGACAATATATCTATTGTACCACTGCTCAAGTTAAGAGCAGCAAAACTGTGAAGTCATATATATTATACATTATATAAGATAGTGTATCAGTAAGGGCTATATAAATTATTTGTGCTCAAAGTATCATGTTATACATTATTATTTTTATAATGTATATTTTTTATATAAGAATTTTTATTGTTTAGAACTTGATTGTAGATAAAAAGTGTAAACAACATATTTATGCACAATAGAACTTGGTGCTTTAAATATTGATTGTTAATTAATTCAGCCTTATTAATGTACCTTGTGACTAGTATTTAAATAGTCTTTGAACTAAAATTTGTGTTATGTGATGAAGTCAAGGTTTTTCTCTGATGAAAACATTTTTAACATGTCATTTCTGGCGTTTATATTTTAATAAATTTATAGTGGTTGCGGTTTTGCCTCAAGACTGAATTCTTTGGATATTTGTTTTGGTGTATTCAGTCAAGTCTCTACATTTTGCAGTTGTTTGTTTGATACATGGAATTAAAAAAATTCCCAGTTTGAAAGATGAAATAAAATCAATCAAACTGCTTTCACACATCATCACGAACATACCTATCAGCTCTAAAATGCACTAGTAAAGAGACTTGCACTGTAAATATTTAATTGATTGAGCAGTTTCCACTAAGCTATTAAAATGTAGTGAGGAAAAAGGAGAAATGCACATACATTAGTATCTTAAGTCACATATGTAGTACTGGATGTTGAGGTTCCTATCTTTGACATGAATTAATATACGAGGTCAAATGAGTTTAAAACAAGTACAAAATCTTTAATAGCTAGATTCAATAAAATTAATATTTTAATTATGTTATCCAGAAATAAACAAGTAAAAAGGAAGTTGGGCTCCCCTTTGCTAATATATGTATATATGTGTACATATATTAGAAAGTATTGTGAACAACAGTAATGAACATCAAAGGAGCCTATAGCCTGGCTCAGACATTTATATCTAGTTAGAGTATATGTCAGTTCAACTGAAAGTCTCTCATTTTGTATTTAAAAACATGTTAATTAACCAACAACATGTATAAAACTCTTTGGGACAGTGTAATACATATATAAAAAATGCATAAATGATTGCTTGATCATAGTTATTCATCAACACTCTTATATTTTGTCCATCTATATTGTTTTAATCAAGTAAAAGCTGGATGTAAAAGTAAGAGCTCCCAAAGATTTCTCTTAGGTTAAGATTAAGGGGCTTCACAATTACCTCAGTGAAATATATTAAAGTGCATTTTATTAAGATGAATAGATAATGTTGGACTGCATTTATTTTTATAGGATTAAAAGTCTGAATTCATTGTTATCTATATTATTTGTAACAAGAAGTAGTGAATGACCATATAAAAAAGTGGAAAGTGAGGTAATTACATTAAAATGTGCTTAATGCTGACTGTTCACCAACACTACAAAAATAAAACTTCATGCAGGCTATTCTTATAATGGTAATAATGCAGCATCATATAGCTACTAAGCATTGTTAAGTAATGGCCCGTGATGATTATTTCATTTCCTGTATTATTATAAACAAACTTCTTTACATCACACACTATTTCATCTTCTGTTCAGATGCAGATAATTTATTATGTATTATATTCTAACCATTCATCTTGCATCTATTTATTATTTCTTTTACTTCTGCAAGGTCTTCTTAACTTGCTCTTGTTTGCTAAACAATCTCAGTTGGAATGTAGCTACCATATAATAGAGAAATTTAAACAAATTAAGTAATAGAGAAGCAAGTTATATGTTCATTAAGAAAAGGAACCCTATCATTAGCCAGGTTGTATTGATGTAACAATGCTTGCAGTTTTTAAGTTTACCACCAGAGGTCAACTCATGTATTTTAATCAATGTTAAATCTAGTTGTTTACACCTTTTATTCACATCATAAAAGACAGATTGTCCTTAGAAGTTTTTCTTGCTCAAGATTCTTACAGTTATAAAAGCGTATATATAGCCAAAATCTGCCGACTGGACTGGAGCTGAGGCCGCTATCTTAGTGCAGCTATCTACAGTATCATAATCCCATTTATCTGTGTGTTCATTCACCCTAAGAGCTATCAGCAAAAGAATCTGAGAAGTACTATTTAACAGTAGCATATAGGGCCATCTCACACATGTTCTTCTCCCCATAGTAATGAAGCATGTGATTTTTTTTTTTTTTTTTTTTGCATGTAACTGCCTTAATGTCTACAATTAGCAGGGCTAAATACCTTTTTTATATGTAACTACTTTAATGCCTACAATTAGCAGAGCCATAAGACCTTCTAGTCAAAAATGTTATTAGATGACACCCATATAGACCCTCTAGTCTTATGCAGCAATATGAAAAAGCTGTTAACCAGGTTCTACTGTACAAATACTCTGTACTTGTCTTCAGTCTAATAGGACTTCCTTGGCACTGAAGCTTGAGGGTACAGTTATAATAAAATGTTCTCAAAAGCTTGCACAGTTTGCTGTCTTCAGGCACTACATAATCAGGAAACACTACTACAGACTTTAATTTGTGTGTATATTTATGTTTCTAAGTCTGGACTGATTCAGGCTTATACTTTTTTCTGTCATTTTTTATTTAAATTAGTAATCATATTAAACTGTTATTTTCAAATTTCTAAACATCAGCTTGAAAATAGTAACTTTCTATATAAATAAAATAATCTAACTTAAATGCAGTAGTTTGAGTGTTTTTTTTTTACCTTTCTTTAGGAAGTTTGAAGCTAAGGGTGCATCTCCAATACTGTTCCCCACACTTTGTATATGGTGCAATGTAGCAGAATGGACCAACAGCTTCCAGAAGCATTAGGGGAAGACAAAGCAGTTTTAAAAAAAGCTCAAGGTTCATCTCGAGGTAAGAAAAAGCTTCACCTCTAATATAAACAACATTCATTGAGTGGAAAATGGCTTAGTGAGGTAAAAAAGGGAAAAATAAAGCTAAAAAAATGGCACCATGTTTACTAGTGGATGCTAGTGTAATTACTAGTGGATGCTAGTGCAACATACTCTAACATTAATAAGACATTAAACTGAGTATTTAAGGTTAAATTAATGAATAAAAACACAGATTATCTAATGTAATTTAGTTATTGTGACACTTTATATTATGCAGTTTGGTTAAGCGAGCTGCACTGGTATTTTAATAAAGATGTATACATGTATGCAGCATGGAGCCCTCCCCCAACTCACTTAAAGAGGCAGCTGCACATATTAGATTTACTAACAGTGCCTTATTTGGAAATTAACTTAGTTTTGTTTTTTGTTTTCTTTTTGGCTATAAATTGTCTCAATATGCAATGAGATTAAACGTTTTAAGCAATTCCTTAATATTATTGCTGTTAGTTAACTATTTGCTCTGTGTGTTAAATGATATTTAAACAACATTTATTACCATAATGGTGCAGTAAGTATGAATTAAAAAGCATTAATCACTAAAAAAAAAAAAAAAAAAAAAAATAAGATTTGATTATTTATTTACTAACTGATTCTTTGAGAGATGATTTTGTTGTGGAACTGAAGTTTCAATGTTTTGTTTCTTCTTTTTGACATAATTCCATGTATTTTTTACAGGTGTTCCATATCAAATTCCATATCCTCTGGAATGGTCATTAGGTTACTTTTTGTTATAAAGGAGATAGCTTCATCCAGGTTATTAACGATTCTTGTACCAGAAGAAAGGTGAATTTTGATTATTGCTGTATATAGTATTTGGGCTTTGATGTTGTTTTGTTTCAGATGTTCAACCAATGGCCAACATTTCTTCCTCATTTCCCAAATTCTCACAGAGTAGTCATCGTCAAATCTGATGGGGTGTTAGTTAAATTTTAATGGGGCTTTCCTCCCAGCTGTTTTTAACACTAGTTCCTTATAAGAGAGGAATTTTACAACAATAGATCTCATTGTTGCTGTGGGGGATGTGGGTACTGGCTTACCAATTGCCCTGTGACCTCTTTCTATACCACAAGATGGGTTGCCAACTGGCTTACTGCCAGAACCCGCACTGTGAAAGTAGCATACTCCAAATCAGACTTCAGACCAGTGACAAGTGGAGTACCACAGGGTTCAGTCCTGGGTCCTCTCCTGTTTGGTATCTACTTCTCTGAAGTACAGGCTAACACAGATGGTCTTTGGCTAACTAAGTTCACAGATGACTGCAAACTAGGAGCCATAATCGAAACTCCTAATGATGTGGACATCCTACAAAAGGGCCTCACTGAGACAGATGCCTGGTGTCAAAGCCATGGCCTCAAGCTCAATGCCAAAAAGTGCATTGTCATCTCCTTTGGTAAAAACTCTGTACCCATGAACTACCACATAAGCGGTAGTCTACTTAACATTGAAAGTGTGATAAGAGACCTTGGGACATAGGTGGACAGTAGTCTCTCCTTTGATAATCACATCACCACAGTGGTCAGGAAATCCTTCTACATGGTACACCTCATCACAAAAGGTTTCTCATCCAGAAAAAAAGTGGTCATTGTTCCCCTCTACTCATCACTCATTAGACCCATTATAGAGTACAATGCCCCTTTTGGTATGTACCTCACAAGACATCTACAACAACTGAAAAGGCCACAGAAATACCTCACAAAGAGGATTAATGGCCTCAAACAGATGCCCTATGCAGACTGTCTCAAAAAACTCCAGCTTTACTCCATTGCATATCGCCTACTCAGAGGCGATCTGTGCCTAAGATACAAAGCTATGTCAAGCCCAGAGCTGTTGGACATGTTCCACTTAAAGAAATCCCAATCCCTCCAAGCTACATGCTCTAGGGACCTAAACCTTTTCACCACAATAAACAGAACATGCTGGAGGGATAGATTCCTGTCCCAGAGACTTCCCATAGTCTGGAACAGACTACCTATCTATGTCAAACAGAGCTCCTCATTAGCACTCTTCAAAAAAAATCTTGATGACTGGATGGGAAATAGGAAATTCACCCCAGGGTTCACTTCTGTGGCTCTGCTTGAAAGGGCACAGGAAAATAATTTTCTTGGGTGGCGAAAGCCAGGGTACGTTTTTGGCTAGGCTTATACAGGCCCTAGGGTCAACAGTCTAGTACCTAACTATGAACCTAGGAACCTATGAAATGAGATCACCTTCTTGCAAGTCTAAAATTTTGGGAATCCAATTACTCAAAAATAAAATCATGCCCTCACCTTCTGTTTTCTCTGGTATTCCAAAAATTCGAATATTGCATCTTCTGTCCCGATTTTTAGGGTCATCAATTTTATTCATTAGCTATGTGTTTTGTTTGAGAAGAAAGTCTGTGTGCAGTTCATCCTTCTTTAATCTTCCATCTATGTCGTTTATGGCTGTCTCCATGTCCATTATTTTATTTTGATGTTGTTGAAAAAGGTCTCTAAAAACTTCAGTTTGTTTAGAACTATTCAAACTTAAATTCTCCAGCTTTTGTTGGAAGTCATCTATCTTCAGTGAGACACCAGCTGTAGTTCTTTCCTCAGTGCAGCATCAGATTGGGAAGACTTAGAGCTATTAATTTTCCTTCAAGTTTAGTCTTAATTTGACAGGAATTGTTTGGAATAAAAACTTCAAAGTTTGCAAAGTTAAAGTTTAGATTATTAGTAACTTGATTTTATAAAATGTAAGTATATATATTAGTCTAATTCCTGTCTATTATATTCATTTTAAAGACCATGGAAAAAGTGCTGTGTTTATCTGGCCATCTAGACACAACCCCAAGTTTTGCTTTCTTAAGATTAAGAAGTAGATTTGTATCTTTTAGCCAAGTTTCAATAGCAGTGAAAGAATTTTGGATGATCTCCTGAAGTGTTGGTGGGGGTGGAACTGCACATATAATGGCTGAGTCTTCAGCATATTGAACTATGCTAATGAGATGGGTGTCAGTATGTAGTTTGTTTATTAAAGTGCTAAATACAAGGGGCCTAATATTGATTCTTGTGGGATGCTGACAGCGACTGGTGGGAAACAAGAAGGATATTGTTTTCATTTGAGTGCTTGCTGCCTGTCAGTCATATACCTATGAAAACATAAGATAGAGAACCATGATGGGGTTGAAATACCAGTTTGCTGTCATTTCTATGTTAGTTTATGATACTGATGAAGTTGAGGATAGCAGTGGTAGTACTTTGGTGAGGTCTAATACTGTGCTGGCTTTTGAAGAGAGGGCTATTAGAGTTAATGTACTGCATATGTTGTGCATGGATATATTTTTCTAGTATTTTAGACAGAGGGGATAGGGTGGCAATAGGTATTCAGTTGGGAAAGTCTGCTGATGTGCCACCTTTGTGAAGTGGTATCATACAGGATTTCATCCAGATGGATGGGACATATCTGTCAAATACTGGTTGGTTTATCAGTATGGCTACAGGGGAAGCCACAGCACCAGATTGCTGCTTTTAGGTATCCTGTTGGAAGTTGTTTAGCAGCTAAACAGGATGGTTTTAGTTTCAGTAGAAATTTTCTTATACTAGAGCTGCAGACCAGGAAGAAGGAGAATGAATGTGACTGGTTAGGAAAGAATGGGGGGGAGAATGAATTGTTATTATTCTTAATCTGAGATAGTACTGTCTATATAAAGTAGGAGTTGAATTAAGATGGTATTGAATAAGTAGTGTTAGAAGAAGAAGGAGAGGGAGTGGTAGCTTGACCAGGCTGTATTAGTTTGCTTAGTGATGACCAAAAGTTTTTGATGTTTATACTGGAGGTTGGTAAAATAGATTTGCTTCTCCATTTTAATGTGGTCTTTAGCAAGATTTCTGAGCTCCTGCTCAAACTCATGTTTTTTTAACAATGTACTAATGATCAGTTCAGATAAATTTTGACCTGGAGCTATATTTTGCACAAATATATATATATATATATATATATATATCTATATATATATATATATAGATATATATATATATATATATATATATATATATATATATATGTATATATATATATATATATATATATATATATATATATATATATATGTATATATATATATATATGTATATATATGGGTCTACTATACATGGTCGACTGTTCAGATAGTCGACTTTCATATGGCCGAGACCATATGATCGACTTTCGAAAAGCCGGCTATGTAAAATAAACAAAAAACACACAACAAACACATACCTTTCAACTTTTAGCAGGGGCTCTGACCCCCACACCCCTTGTAACTTAAATATACCAACTCTGAGATTGCACTACAGTGTGGAAGAAGGAAATTTTCCCATTTCACACTGTATGGAGATAACGGTTCCCTATGGTCAGCTTTTCGAAAGTCGATCATATGGTCTCGCCATATGAAAGTCGACTTTCTGAAAAGTGGACCATGTAAAGGGGACCCATGCAGATAGATAGATAGATAGATAGATAGATAGATAGATAGATAGATAGATAGATAGATATGACATTTAGATGACAGCTCATACAGCAGCCAAGTTTCAAATGTAGATACTTTTTGAAGAATAGTTTTGCAGTAGCAGTCATAATATGATGGGCTGCCTGATTGGTCTTAAGTGTTTAGTTGACATTATAGTTTCATAAATTCGTAGGTACGTGCTCGACTATTGATCCATGAGGATCTTTAAAAGTCTAGCCATGCATTTCCATGACGTTTTTAGCTCTCATATTGTAAGTACAAGTTACCCAGGGATGAACAGAACTTTTACATGTTGCCCCTATCTATGTCTAACAAGGGTGCTAAACCAGGGGTGAATTTGAAGATATCCACCCATTTATCCAGATTACATATGAATAGTGCAAGATAATTACTTTGCTTTATGTGGAGAGGAAGATGATTCCAAAGAAGTAGTGTTCTATGTGATGCATTCCTATCCATCCATCATGTTCTGTTCATGTTGCAAAAAAGAGTTGGATCTCTTCAGTAAGTGTTTATGCCTCCATTTGACTTATGAATGTATAGTAAGTATGACAGAACAGGATCTGTTGAGACTCTGTCCACAAGGCTCACCCTTCAGTAGCCTGCATGACAATGAGCAGAGAGACAAGGCTTTGAGATGGTCTATATTCTTTTTACAATTTAAGCTCAAAATTACTTAGTAAGAAAGTATTGCAGGTATTCTAACATGTCAAAGGATTAGATGGGTACATACCAAAGGGGCATTGCACTCATTGTTTGGCCTGATGAATATGGAATATCGTGAAATTATCACATCCCTGGACCTGGATGCCATAGCCTTAGTAATAAGCTTGCAGTGAAAAAGCATTGTTTTACAATAGTAGATTCATGGTGATAAAAGATCAGTTTATTGTCTACACAGGATCCCGGGTCCATAACTACTGGAACAGTTCTCTGGGGTGTATTATCAGTTTGATAGTTGCTTGTTGAAGGATATGATTATACCTTTCCTTGCATTCTGTTTTAGTCCATGGTCTTGACACCAGCTATTGGTTTGGAGAATGCTTTCTTAGAGGATTTTGCTCTCTTCTGGGGAGTTTATGATGGCACAAAGCTTTCAGTCATATGCAAACTTGGTCAGCCATAAAGTCTTAACTGTGTTCTGTTTGTGAGCCAAGTTATTATCCAATGAGTTACATAGGGATTAACATTTATACATGTTAATGATCCTGCCTTGGCTATGTTATTCTATTTATTATTGCTAATTGGTTATGCAATGGTTGCTTGGTTGCTGAATGTTAGAAAGTAATATGATTTGAAGACATTGTCTGGAGAAAGAGTGTTTTGACAATTACCAAGACTTTCTGATGCAATTTTAAAATTAAGTTATAGTTTTATATTTTCATTTACAGAGGAGATCACATATGTGAAAGATTAACTTACAGTGTATGTGCATCATTGGAAGATGCACTTTAATATAACTTGTACATTTTATTTTCACTCTCATGTATAGTGTGAAACACTATCATACCAGTTTGTTAAAAAAGTAAACTTAACCAACATGCCAGATGGGAAATATGATATATATTTTCGTGTAAGTTTTAATAAGAACTGTAAATGGTAATAAGATGTTTTCTCCTCCAAGTGAACACTAAATGCAGATTTCTTCAAATAGAGTGACTTGCACATGGAGATTTGAAATTCTATAATCCTGCATGCAGATGTAATTACTACTGCAAAGAATTTTAGGCTTATATTTCATGGGTGGGGAGCAAAATACACTTTTGAGGAATAAACTCTTTTAAGGAATAGACAGTACTATGTCAATTCGGTCTTCCACAAGGACACAGAAATAATTGACACATGCAGCTTGATCATAAATGGAGTAAGTGAGTTTCAAACTAGGCAAGCAATTGAAATAAGTCAAGATAATCCGCCAATGAAATGGTGCAGTTCTGCCCAAACTCTTTACACATGGAATCATACACACAAAGCAGAAGGTTTTCTAGCAGGCTGAATGACCTCCATGTTTCCCTTCCTCTAGCAAATCTGTTACAGAAAGGAGTCTACACCAATATATCCTTAACAACATCTAGAAATTAGCAAAGAGGATTAAGGCAATTAAGTGTTAAGAAGCTACTTCATGTGGAGCAGGGTTTGATTACTTTAGTCACATACCCAGACAGTGGTCCAGGACAACTGGGAATTTAGGTTGGGCTCCTTAATGTTCTTCTGGACTGTATGGCTAATCACCACTTATGGACTTGGTAAAATTTCCTAGACTGTACTGGACTGCTTTAAAAGGGACTGGATTTCTTTAAAACCCCTCCTTCTTGGTAATAAAGTGACAACAAGAATGAGTCTGGACCTTCCTATAATGTCTTAAGAAAATATGGAATCAGTGGAATGGTAGAAATGTGCATAGGGACATGGACAAGTTAGAAGATGGAAAACTCATCTACTGCTACCTTCTCTTGCATTGCTGCATTGAGCAGAATAAGTGAAGCGTTCCATTATCTTGAATACTAAATAGGTCAATCTTTAGAGTGTCCCAATAGGAAAACAAGAAAAAGACTGAATAGTTTGTTTCTACTCTGCCCTTACTATTACAGATATACTTCAACACCTACTATATTTTGTTAACTGTTTATCAGTGGGGTTAATAGGAATGTATCTAATGCAAAACTGGGTCAATAGCAGAATAATCATCTTCATCACAGACATCTTCATATTAAAGGATAGGGGATGTTTAGCCCAAGAATCAAAGAAATACAAACACCTAAGAGTACAGTGCACTGTCTCTGTCTTTGACAGTCTGTTGCTATGGTCTGATCAGGATCCCTAGCTCAGAGGGCACTTACACCTGTTTTCATCTATTAGAAAGTTTACCATATCTGCCTGTCAGTGGACACCAAAATAGGACCCCACATATGCTCATTTTTTCCAACGGGGAACTTTGAGAAAAAAAATGGGGGCCTTTATGCCAAGACACGAATGGAATCTTGGAAGTTATCATGCCAAGATCCAGTAGGCTGAAAATCTTAGCCCTAGCTACTCCATCTACCCCATCCACCTCCCAAACTTCTCTGTTTTGCTTAACTGCCATAGACCTTTCTCTAAACCCATGATCCAACTCATAAACAGATGATCAGTCAGTGAGAAACCTTAGACATTAAATATGAAAATGTATGCTTCTCTAACACATAGTCCCCAGGTTTAGAATACCACTATTCAACATTTGTAATGAAATACTTTTCCAGCCTCACTTAATCATCTGCAAACCATGCATGTTCAGTCTATAATAAAAAGTATCAGTAACATGAATATTTAAATTTTCCAGTCCATCCTAAAATCTATATTACAATCAAAACAAAATGCCTGTGACTTATGCACCAGGTGTTCTGTCCTCTCCATTTACCCACCTACACTAATCATCCACCATAATCCAGTACAACAGCTCTTTCTAAGTAAGACTCTGCTATCTCAGATACTTGGGAATTGCCCATCAGCAGAGAATTTTGCATATAGATATAATAAGTATCAGAAAAAATATACTTAATTCTCAGCATGAGCTCCTTTCTGCCTCAGAACCTTGTCTGAAGCCTAATGACTTTGACAATGCTGTCACCTACCTGATGTTCCATACCTTGAAATGATAGACTATATAAAGGCACAGGAAGAAATGCATTGTGTGAAAAGAATGTATTTTGCCTCTCCCTGTACTGTGAGTTTATTGTAGTCCATGTTCAGTTTAGGGAAGCTGTCCTCCTCACTATAGTGTGTATCTATGTTCTATAATGGAGAGATGCATTTGTTACAGAGGATGCCCTGCACTGGCTAATTTTTAACCTCAGGTCAGAGGTTATAGTCCACAGGGATTTAAATATTTCCTGGCTGCACATTAACAGAGCTACTGCATGTCTATCTATCTATCTATCTATCTATCTATCTATCTATCTATCTATCTATACAGCACTACAGTCTCTCTCAACTCATTTTGGAACTAACTAATACTGACAAATATAATGACTAAGAAAGCTTACTTAATTAGATTTTGGGATCTTCACCTAATAAAATCTTCCATGCATGCATTGTGTCTGACTACATTAGTGATCACCTACCCATGTTTGCCATGTGGAACCCCAATAAAATCCCCCCAGCCAGGTATTTCAGAGGCACTGTGTCCTCTTACACTACTTGAGACCTGTGTTTGAAAATGGGCTCATGTAAGCAGTAGGGTTGGCTGGGGAGGGGGGTAGGCTGAAGTGGTCAATGGCCAGCATTTCTTCTCTATGGGGAGGGGAAGGAGGAAACTTGATTTCATGTGTGATCTCTAATGAAGACCAGGATTCTCACAGGACATTTCAGACTAATGCTATGGTGCCATGGTGATGTTCTGATGTTAATGGTCAATTCATATTCCCAGCTTGGGACATTGACTGGCTGCCACAAGAATGACAGCTCCAAAACTCTTTGTATACTGCTTCTAATAGGATTCATTGCTGACTGGGCCTAACTAATGAGTATGTTAAGGTGGACTTCATGAGGAAATGGATGGCCCAACCCAGCAAAGAGACATATATCGGGTACCTAACAAGTAGTCACTGGGACAGTCATGGATGGGTGAGAGTGGAAACCAGGGTGAACTGTCTGAGGTGGTGTTGATTTAGGAAGAGGTCAGTGAAAACTTTAAAAAAATTCCCCCATGAATATAAAAAATTCTCTTCTCATATACCCTTATCAAATGTAACATTACCTCCCTCAGTCAAGCACTCTCAAGTACAGATTGGGTCTCCTCCATATTTTGTCCCACTACATGAAGCTGAATGGTGGGTTTGGTATAATGGTTAAGGTCTTCACCTCTTAGATACAAGGTATAAAGTTTGATTGCTAACCTCGGTTTATTGGTTAGGCTTAAAATGGCCCTTCAGGGCAGTTATTCAAGTATTCACCTACGAATCCTATTTAACTAGGCATTTCTAAGCATCCTCAACTAATTTACAATTCTTTAGGAAATGAAAATCAGATGATCTAAACAGAATATTTATTGGCTGTACTATAATTTATGATCTCATACTGATAACATTAAAGTCCATATGCAAAACACATCATAAATCATGTCATCATAGCTAGGAAAAAAATCATATTTTATTGTTCAACAAAAATCAGCACATGCATAACCCCTCACAGTTAAAGAACTCAGCTGATCACCTCCTTCTCATTAGTTACTTTCAAACCCACAGCTAAACGATGCCACAGTCACAGTAAGCTGCTCCTATGCACAAAAATTCATCTCCATAACTTCAGTAAAAATAATATGCAGCTGCCATTTCATCAGTAAACGGTAAACATTTCTCACCACAAAAACATCTTCCCTTTTCTTTCCAAACTGTCGTACTTTGTCAGTCCAAAAAATCTAACAAAATCAGTCCTAGTTCATAGGTTACTGGCAACTTTGCACCATAATATTTTAAAGATTACTGCTCACTCCATTGCCTACCCAGTCAATATACTTATAGAAGTTACAGTAAAGAAGGAATTGCATTTCACTGTTAGAAACAGTCCATTGGGATTCCCCTTCATAAAGGTGGCTACCCAAAATTTCATCTTGTTGCAGTTTATCTCAGTGGGTGGAATATGTAAAATAGCACATTTCTATAATATGGACATGTTTTGAAATCCACAACTAGCTATTTTAGAACTTAGTTATAAATTTTTTGAAAATCTGCAATCACATAAAATATGAAGCAAGTTGGCTTTTCAGTCCTACAGGCTCAACATGAAAAAAGATTTATTTGGACAACATTTAGCCACAATGTAAAAAAATATCTAAGAATTATTGATAATCGTTAATTGCATCAAATGCTTTTGCAGGGGTATAATTTTTTATATGAATATAAAAGATAAGCTAGACATTCAGATGGTTGTTAAGCCAGTAAGAAAGCATTAAATATTAATTTTGGAATTTATAATCTACAACTAACTTATAGGTATTCGAGATGATTTCAGATAAACTTAAAAAGGAACACTCATTGTTTAAAATTTTAATTGTATTGCCCATTTACAAAACAGATGGAAATTTGGGTTGAAGATTATATGAGATTTGATTTTAATATTGATAAATAGATTTTTTTGAAAATGTAGACTAACTATAATTTATTTGATAGAAAGAGAGGGGAAAAATGAGAAAATCTTTCAGCATTTTATCTTTAATTAAGGGGAAGTTGAAACATCAATCATTTTAGTACAAGATTTGATATTAAAGTTTAAATTTACAAGTGATACAGGTCTAAAGTGTCTCCTAGATTTACATCTTTAGAAAGTGTTTTTATTTTTTCAAATAATCAGGTTGATTATAAAGATATGAATTTTAAGTTTTCTTAATTGCTTTGCTACTAAGAATGAGAGTGCAAGGGGGTTGCATGGGTATTTTTTCATTGATTTGCACATAGCTTTATCCAAAGAAATGACCAAGTATTATGAAGGGGATTATATATAATAAAAAATAGTAACATATTAGAATTTACAATTATGTAAGAGAGATACAAATCTAGTAGCCCTACTCCCCTGTTTGATTTAGGAGGAGTTAGCTTATATTAAGATATGCAAACTGATTTTGGTTCCTTAATAAATTTACTATGAGGGTGAGTAACATTGGTAATCAGTGTTTTAAGTAATTTTTGAAAGGATGTCATTATATAGAACAGGATTCTAAGGAAGATATTCATTTTGGTAATCTCAGTTTTTGAAAGAAAAGAATATTTAAATTTATGCCATCATTTCATTTTTCCTAGAATTCTGGACCCAGTTTTTTTTTTTAATTTTCTTTGTAGTTTTGAGGAGTCTTGAAGAAAGGTTATTCCCATATATTTTAGGGATGAACGAAGTTGTAATTGTTATAATGTTATGGATTGTGGTATTTTATAGTTTTTCATGAAAGTGAATAACAGTAATTTTTGTAAGTTATACTTGAAGTTAGAAAACATGGCAAAGAATTTATGGAGCAAATATATTTTTGCTATCAGAAACTGGATCATGAGATAAATGTTTAAATTATCAGTGTAGGTGGTTATTGGGAGGTTTATTCTGTCAACATTAGGACAAACCTAGTAAGATTTTTGGGTTGAAGGCATCAAAAGTAGTTCAATGTTGATGTTGAAGAAATAGGGAGATAATGGGCATCCTTTCCAAACCCATGTTTTAAGAATATAGGGGGAATATAGTTCATTGATTTATAATATGATAGATGGGTAGGTTTATAAAATGTGTTTGTAGTCTATAAATATTATGGGAAAATCAAATGTTATCATTAATGTAAATAGAAACGTATGGGATATACTATCAAAATAATTTGAAACATCAATGGCTAAGGTAAAAGGAACTTGATGAGAACAAAATGTAGAGTATAAAGTGTTGCAATGGTAAGATTATGGTCACTAATTTGCCTATTGGGTAAGAAACCAGATAAAAAAAAGATACTACTGAAGGAAGGATATATTTTAAGTCTATTTGTTAGAATGGCAGAATATATTTTTATATCAAAATTTATGATGTTTTGGGTCTATAGTTTGAAAGATATGTAAAATCTTTATCAGGTTTTGGAATCAGGTTTAATATAAGTATATCATATACCACTAGAGAAAATGTAACTATACATTTCTAAACTATTTTTGTGATGGTAGATTGAAAACATTTACAAAAATCTACAGTTAAGCCATCAGGGCCAGGGGATTTACCATGTTTGATGATGTGATAGTAACAATTTCAGCTTGAGAAAAGAGTTTGGATAGGATTACTTTCTGTACTGTGTTAACAGTGGGGAAATATAACTGATTTATATAGTCAAGGAGATCAGAATTAGTGCATGGTTCACCAGGATCATTATACAGATAACAGGAAAAAAAATGAAGGCTGATAAGGTATCTTTAGAATTAAGTGTGGTTTTATCAGTTTCTAGCTCTACTACAGAAGGCGGGTATGAATGAATTGTATTAAATTAGCTAATAGGTTTAAGGGGGCTTGTGTCCATTCAGAATAGAATGCTAAATGTTTTGATTCATGGTGAGTTAGTTGTTCTTGAAAAGGATAATTTTTGTTTCTGCTTTGGTATTAATCTGAGAGTCTTGCACATACTCAAAATGATCAAGTTGTTCAAGTTCTGGTTTGTTTTATTTAACCATTAGGTTAGTTTCTTTTTGTTTGATAAGTTTATTGTAAAAAAAAGCTGCTTTAAGATGCCTTTAATTTGTGCTTTCAAAGCAGCCTGTTTTATTTTTAGTTTGAGCTCTTCCATATGTAGAGCTATGATTTTTTTCTTTCTTTTGTATTTCATACATTTGAAGTAACCAAGTGTTTAAAGTCCAAGAGAAAATGGTATTTATTGATGGTTTAGGATATATCCAGCCTAAAGATATGCAATTTTTGAGTGATCTCTGGGCTCAGTGTTAAAATCTGAGAGGTTATAGTTCAATTCATCTAATATTAGAAAGCAATTAATTCGAGACCATGAATTATGGCATCCTGAATATTAAGTATAATTGGAAGAAGAGTTAGAACTATTATATATTTTTAGAGGATTGAACAATTCAAAGTCAGCCTAGCAATTCAAAAATTGCAGATAAGGCTGGGTGATATGTGGAGTGAGATTTGTTTGATCTGTCTTTGTCAGGGTTGAGAACTCAGATGCAACCTCCAGCAATTATAAAGTAATATATTGGGATAGTAGTGCATTTAACAGATAAATTCAGCTTGCCCTATTGAAGGGGCATGAAGATTAAAGAAAAGTATCAGTTTACCTAAATTGACCTTTAAACTCACCAAATAACACCATTTCCTATGAACTTCTGTAGCATAACAAATAATTTGTAGGGGGTGTAGATTTAAATACAATTGAAGTTCCTGAACTAATTTTTTTTTTTTAGTTTCTAGCTGCTATGACATTTTTATCCATCTTTTATTTATTTATTTTTTGGTTCCCATTGTTCAGGTTTTATGTGAGTTTCTTGAACAAGAGCAATGTAAGATTTTGATTTCTACGAAAAAAAGATGAAGAAAAAGTTTTCCTTTTTAGAGGATTGTAAAACTCTTACATTCCATGAACTTATAATCCAAAAGCAAGTAATCCAAAACTACTATAAAGTACACTACAACAGACACTGAAACCAAAACCACAGTGTACCAGATGACAAAATAGTCAGGATGCTTGTATAAAACCAATATTTTATTAAGATCCACACTCAGTGACCACTTGGTTACCACTCAGGCTAAGTGCTTTTACTCCTGATTGAATGGAGCTTTATCAGAAGTAGTGTACACGCCCATCCCATTTTTATACTTCACAAACAACCATTCCCAACATTAAAAGACATCACATGACATATTAAAATGTATCCAAAAAATAAAACCATGCAATATTCAATTAATCAAAAAATATAAATTCATATGTAGAATAAAATTTTTAATTAAATCATTCAAAACAACTTGATATCAATTAATTTAATAATGCATACAAAAACATTAATTAGTTTTTCTACATGTCAACCTGTCTGGAAAATCAAGTCTATAACATGTTCTATTCTCATAAAATTAATTAACACTCATGGATAAATATGTGTTTTCCTTATGGACTGCAATTTGGAACTTTTCCTTTTGGACTACAATTTGGCACTTTTTAATTTTAAAACACTTGTAATAAATATATTATCATTCATATCCAATCTTGTAGATGCATTTTAAACTTATATTTTATAATTTTCTCCCTCTTACATTGTAGTTTATGCATAAATAAGACATTGTTAGTGTTCATTTTACTAATATCATGCAAATGTTCATATACCCTTGTTTAGAGGACATTCAGTCTTCCCAGCATAAAAATCTAAGAGTCCCAGCACACTACAATATATGAAATGAAAGAAAACTGAAAAATGGAGCCAAAAGACTATAAACTTCACAACTTTATTTACCACATCCACAGTAAGGGCTTTCATCCACTAGGGACTTCTTCAGACTGAAGAAGCCCCTAGTGAATGAAAGCGCTTACTGTGGATGTGGTAAATAAAGTTGCGAAGTTTATAGTCTTTTGACTCCATTTTTTGTTTTTATTTCATTTTGTTTTGTTTTTCCGAAATTTTTTGTGATTTGTTTACACTACAATATATACCACTCCAGATGTTCCACAATTAGCTATTGAGCTAGTTCTCAAAAATATTATTTATACATAGCAGGTAGTGTATCCCCCTCTAACACATAATTTGAAAAATTGCATATGCTACACTTCCATGGCTACATTTTCTTAGAGCATAACTCAAAAAATCCATTGTTTGATTTTATTATCTAATTTTTCAAAATCATTTTCAAATTCTTAACCCTTTTATACACAAAAACAGGTTTGGCACCCACTATTTTTGTGGTTTCTGTCCATTTTATAAATAACCCAATTTCTTTGTTTAAATTGTCTAAGTATTTCAGAACTCCCACTGTGTTGTAGGGCTATGGCCCTTTGCTAATTTGATGTAATTTCTTTAAATTCATTTTCTTTTTCTTTTCCATTCAATGTCCAATCCTCTTCTCTCCAAATAGGTTTGAACTTCCCTATCTGTTCTTTGGATATCTTATCCATTACTTTTTTCAACAAATGGTCAGGGTAGTCCTTTTGTCTAAACATCTCACATAAGCAATCAATTTCAATCCCAAACCATTTGTTCTCGGATATAATTCTGGGCAGCCTAACCATCTGTCCTTTTACCAAGCTATTCTTCTGAAAAGTAGGATGGTTGCACTTATAATGTAAATAACAATTTTAAAAAGTCTTCTCCTTATGTATGTTGGACTTAAAACCAATTCTATTTTAAGGAGTCGCATATCTAAATAATTAGTTTTCTGTGGCATATGCAAATAGGTAAACTTCAAAAAGTTCATAGTAGAGTTAATATATTCAAAATAAACTTTGGTTCTACCTCTGTTTATTTCCACAAAATACATATATCATCTAAAATCATGAAATATTTAGTCCAACAGTTGGAAAAATATTAAATGAATATATATTCACTTACCGAACTCCACATGGTTATATTAGCATATATGAGTGTGCATGCTGCACCCATGGCCACCTCTTCCAATTCCTTGAAATATTCTCCTTCAAAATACAGCAAGTTGATTTATAACACTATTCCATAAGATCATTAACCAAATCCAACCTGTTTAACTCTATAAATTCACAAGTAATGATGCCCTCTCTAAGGCATAACAGTCCCAACCCATGTGAGATTCATCCAAATAAGCCAATAACAACAATGTTAAGAAATGGAAGATTAACATTGCATAAACTGTTACTTTTCAATAAGCACCAAAAATCTTTTAAAATATGAGGGTATAAGCTCTAAAAAATTTTTTTAAGGACCTAGCAATAAAGATTGTGATTGGATAAGTATTGCACTTTTGCACAGCCACTATAAGTTTTAATTATTTGACAAATGTGGCTTAGAACTTCTGGAAATATTAATGCAATACAAAAAAATGGAAAATTAGTGTGTTGCTGAATGAACTTAGAAAAGTTGATGACTAAATTTAAAAAGACCTTTTATTTAATACACGACATGGAAGGAACAATTACATTTTTGTAAAAAATGGATGAACAGAAGGCAAAAAATAACACCAAATAACCAAAATCCTCAGTTGACCGTACTGGCACCAGTAAAGGATCCCTGAACAATTGCATAATAATTGACTAGGAAATGAGAATATACGAGAATAATAAAATCATTAAATTAATAAAAACACTGTTTATTCATTCAAAATAGCACCATATTAAGTGTTTTCATTTTCTTTAACCAGAAGTTTCATCAGAATCTATTGTTCTCTAAACAATAATTTTATATAGTCACTTGCCACTTCGTATTGGATGAATCAATCACCACTTTTGAACACATCTCAGTATTCCAATAATTAAATTTAAAAAACAAATTAAATATGTTATTTAAATATGCCTTGATTGAATAAAAAACACTATTTATAAAACAATACATATTCCTTATCCAACATGTCTGTGTACACACAAAAAATCATTTAATATATAAAATTCAATTTAAAAATCCATAGAAAGAACTTTACAGCCTATTTACTCTTAACTTAAGGGCTGGGGCTAATTAAATGTGGTCATTCAGCCCAGGAGGAATACATGTATCTAAACACAATTGCCAAATTAATGCATTTGACATATGAATTTATATTTTTGAGGAATTGAATGTTTTATGGTTGTATTTTTATGGATACAATTGACTATGCGATGTGATGTCTTTTTTGGTTATGATTGGTTATTTCTTAAGTGTAAAAATGGTGGTTGGACACATACTCCAGCTCTGAAGAAGTTAGGAGTGCAGCTCTTTCAAATGTATCAAAATTCAGACAGTGAGCACTTTCATTAAGCACAATGTATGTAATTGGTGGGAAAATATGATATTTAAGGGGGAATTGGTGGTAAATGCATATTAGACATTGAACTTAATCTTTTGTAGGCATGGCTGGTGTCATTGGAGAGGGCGTGCATTTCTGAGCACAACGCTGTGGTGTTCAGGAGTTCAAGATCTTTGTTGGGCTACTATGTAAGGAGCATGGCCTTGCCTCTTGCAGGGTAACTATACAGACTCTCAGTACAAGTCCAAGACTTAGAATAGTGTGGTTAGAGCTTTATCCAGTGCAGCAGGTATCGTACACACCAGAGAACAATGCCATCATCACTACAGTAATCTCTGAAGGAGGAAATGGGATACCCTTGATCTTTGGATCAGAGAATGCCAGGTGGGGAATATCCCACAGATGTGTATACATAAATTGCATTGAGTAATTGTAAATATTAAAGCTGAATATAGTCAACACTAGTATTCATGATGGCATTCTTTTCTTTTTGTCTTTTTCCACACCTGCAGTACAGAGGGCCTCAAATATGAGGTCCCATGCCTCTTGACTGGCAAGAATGAGAGAAGCATGTGGTATGTAAGCATAATTATATACAGTATTGTTATTGTAGTCTTAACAGTTAATGACAGATTAGCTGTTATATCATACAGTTGTATAAGATTGAGCATGCGTATCTCAACAGTAAAAGCAAGTATGCAAGCATTAGTCTGTAGCATAGCTCTCAATTGGCCATATTTTCACTGAATATCCAGAGTTTTGACTCACTGTTTTGGTCTGTTCCTTATAACATTTGTGGATTTCTGGCAAATAACTGAGACTGAAGTCAATAAGTGTCAACATGTATGTTGACACAAATCCTTTGCAACTTTGCATATTTGTAAGAGCAATATTTAAAATCTCTCCCTATTTCTGGGTCACTGTATCCCCATTATTTTATGATCTGTCCAGATATCTTGCTCTAAGAGGTTGACAGGAATGGTCTGTATCACAGACCAACAGTTGCACATTCTCAGATAACAGTGAGCATGAATCTATAAAATGTAAAAGGAAATTATTTTGTGCATGCATTGTGCTGTAGTCCAAAAGAAAAGCACCACATTACATTATTCACTGGTCATGTGTTCAAATGCTGCACCTCTCAAATATAAAACTTACTTGTTTACAATACTGTTTTAGGTTTTCATCATTAAATATACAATACTGTCACATTTTCATCATTATAGCATTTGACGTTCAGACCTCTATACCCGTGTCTTGAATGGGCTGCTGTTAAGTGTAATCAGTGTACATGCAACATGCATATGTGCAATATATGCATCCATGAATGATTGATGGATGCAATCTGATCTGTACTACCATGTCTATAGGTTAGGAACAGGAAAGTATTCAAAGTAATAAAGACATTTCTTAGCAGTTGGTAGTGTTAAAAGTAAAATGTAGCAGAATAGAATAAAAAATAATTGTAGACAGATTTGTATATTAACTGTGAAGTTACTAATGTTCCCCTTTATTTTCCTCTCAACCCACCCTTTCTCTTCTTTTTTTTATGGTTAATTTTCTTATTTTATTTTTATTATGTTTTTTTTTGCTTTGTTACATATTTTTCATTTGTTATTATCATTTTGTTTGTAATTATATTTATTATTTATTATTTTAATAATGTTTTATGATTTTTCTTTTAATTTTATTATTGACATTTGGTTTGGTTTATGTTTTATTTCATTAGTGCATTTTATTAATTTTTTTAATGTTATTACTACAGCACAGCAGGGTAAGCCAGTTACCTATGATCTGCCTACACTCACTCCACCAGCTATAGCACCAGGGCCCAGCACTTCTCAGCTGCAGCCTGGTGGCACCCCACCCCAGCTGACCCTGCTCTACCTGGACCCTCAGGTAGTTCTGCACCATTGTCTAGGCCTGTGGTCCCCTCTGGTAGCAGAGTTAGAGGGAGTATATACATCACCAGAGCTACGTTGTCAGGTATGGTGCATAGGTTTGTGCACCAGGTGATGGGCACACACCTATGCCAGATGGAAAGTGGCCACTGTAGCCAGCAGCACAGTGAGCGAACAGTTATGACAGTCCACTGGGTGAGGACTGGAGTCACACTGTTACCATACCTCATGTCTCTGGGACATCAACCCCCCCCTTTTTTTAAACAAAAAAGCCTTTTTAAGGAGATAGGAATATTGGGGAAGGGAGATAGTCATGTCTGGGGCAGGCAAGTTTTGAAGGTGAGGAAGCATTTGCTGACAGACAAGACATATGAGACAGGAGACAGGGTTGGTGAAGGACACTGTTGGGGTAGGGGTGGGGAAATCGTGAACTTATTGACGTCTAGTTCGGTGATAATGAGTCTAGTCCGCACCTACTGAACTGTCATCATTGTCACCTCACAGCACTGATGGCTGCAGTGTCTGACATCTGTGTGTCCTTGTGTTATTCAGGACAGTGATGGAGAGCAGTGTCCCCACTTGGTGTAGGCATGCACAAATTGTGAGGTGCACAATCCCACACAGCATGCCTGGCCATTCAGCTCGGGTGACAAAATCTTCCCCTCTGCCTCTCCTCCCAGACAGAACAACAGTCCTATCCTCTGGGACAGAACTACTCAAGGGTCCAGGTAGGGCAGGGGCAGCAAGGGGGGTAGAGCCAGGCTGCAGCCTAGAAGTGCTGGGCCTTGGTGCTGTAGCTGGTGGAGTGAGTATAGGAGGATCATAGGGAACCGGACTACCCTGCTGTGCTGTAGTAATAACATAAAATATTAAAATACAATGATAAAATAAAACAAAACCAGGAAAATGTAATTAATTAAAAATGTTAACAAAGAAAAACAAATATTATAAATAATTATAAAAGGAAGACAACACAATTAAAACTAACAACAAATAAACAAATAGGTAACAAAGAAATTAAAAATTATACATAACACACAAATTAAGTAAAAACAACCAAAAATAACAAAAAGGAAGAAAATGAGTGGGGTGAGGAAAAAAAAGGACAACATTACTAATTTCATATGTGACATATGTTGCACATGTATGCAGTTCTATGACTCTTTTCTGATCATACTTTTCCACCTCTTAGTGCAAAAAATCTGGATAAACTCTGACAAAACAGGTAGACAAAGGCCCAAAGATAGAGACATATTTTTAATATTACTCCTATTAACTTAGAAAGTTGCTAGAGTAGCAGGTTATTTCTTGAAGATACACAGTTAGGAAGGATTTGAAGTCTGAAACTGAAATGTATGTCATTATTTAGTGACCTCAGTTCTCAGATAATCCCAGTAATTTGTAAAAAAAAACACACATTTTATGAGAAACATACCAAGTATATGAAATAAAAATCTGGACATTCTGCAAATATCTGAACAATTGAGAGGTACGCTTCTGCTACCTTTACTATTAACACTACTAGCTTTTAACAAATAACTTTTACACTGTTAAGACCACCAAGCTCATAACAGATACACATATTATTGATTGCATCAAGCAATCATGGATATGTGCATATATTGTACATATGTGTGTTCCAATTATACTGAAGATAATATTCAGCAAACCATTGTTGTCCCTGTTTTATAGATCTTCCATTACATTGCAATATTGATGTAAACCTAACAGTATTGTATAGTTGGGACGTGTGTTTTTTACTCTACAATGCATGGCTCATAGCTGTCTGACATACAGACATGCAGAGCTAGCAGTGAGCGTTGCTGTGTGCATGCAGACACCCACACACCAATGTTCGATTGAGGGCACCTACAGACACATGCACGCACACACATTTTCCTGGTTCATCTTGCCTACTTCACTTCCTTACCCACACATACTCACACACCTTTTGTGCTAGCCTAGGCCTCCTGCAACCCACACAATACCCTGTCCAAGTGATGATAACTGTGCCATATCCCTGGCTTCTATCTTTTGGATTCAGGGATAGTAAAGCTATGTGTCTGATGCATAGAGTGACTATTTATATAAATGATTATTACATCTGCATGTGTGGTGTTGAACTGATGATTGTACCTGTCAGTTATATTGTAACTGGGCCAGTTCTACAGATGCTACCATCATCATTTCACTACTTTACAGTGGATGCTCTTGTAAGGGTTGTGAGGTTAACAACTGAATTTTGAAGCAGACAATTTGAAATTTTCTCTGTAATTATTTTTATTACAGAGTTGTGGTGCACATCAGAAGTCACATCAGATCCAGATATTAGGATTTAAGTATGCACTATACACAACTCTTATCAAAACAGTAATACAGTATAATGGTATTTCTGGCATGTACATTACCACAGCTTCATAGGTGCATAGGATTTTAGTAGGCTATTGACTTGAGGGTGTGTCAAAGCCTATCCATTAAATCACAACATAAATTTCAATGTCAGATATCAGGTATGGACAAGATTTGTCTATCAAGGCCTCCCATGTCCAGGTGAGAAGCAGGGGCAATGCATGGCAGAGATAAACAGTTTCACATCAAGTCATCCAGGCTGTGAAGTGTCAAGGAGGTGCTTGGCTTGACATGGTTTTGAAGCTTATTCCAGAGGAGTGGCAATCTATGGGAGATGCATCTGTCTCTCCAGCATGTCCTATATATATATATATATATATCTTAGTCTACACTGATGGCCCTTGAACAGCTGACTGTAGTCCCAAATGACATATGTAGGGGCATCATTTCCATCACAATAGGTCAGGGATAGCACTGTAAGGCATACATAAGTCACCTCGAAGCAGTCAATATTGTACTGAGTACAGTGACAGCCACATCAACCTGTCCATATTAGACACATGTTTGACAGCCTGATATATATTACTTGTAAATCACTGAGGTCTGTTAAGTTTCTGCAGGTGTCTGTTACACTATATAGCAAAGCAAGCATTATATTCAGGAGTAGGCCTGAGGAGGGATGACTATAGGGGAATTTGAACTGAATGTGAAACTGCTGCAATGGCTTTGCTAATATGACACAATATGTAGAAAACCTTCCTCAGCGCAGTAGACACATGTTGCAGTCTACTTGTGTTCTCAGATATATCAATACATAATTGTTTATTAGGGTATTCAAGGTTATGTCATAATAAGCCGGAACTTTGTTAATAACAAAGGAAATGATGATGCTTTTTTAACAGCATAGAGTTGTCATCAGTCATTGGTTTGTGTAAGACCCTTTTGAATAGCACTCACATTGCTACAGGATATAATGATAGCACCTAAGTGTCCTTCAGCCACAAACTTCACCAGCTACAGACACTCTGCTTTGATCTTGACTTCTGAGATGTACATGGTGAACTTGAATGGACACAGCAGTGACACTTGTGGTAACCCATGGGTGACAGTTCTACTGGTAGTGGTGAACTCTTCCACTTTGAATGAGTGTTGGTTGTCTGCGAGCCAGTTTGAAACCCACCAGAGAACATAGCAATTGATATTCACCTGCTTCAATTCTCATTGATGCACATATGTGAGATTGTGTGGAAAGCCTTGGCCAAGTCAAGAGAGACAAAAGCAATGCTGTGCACGTGTGCTGTGTCTGTGGTCACATTAGTGAATGTCAACAGTTTTAGCATGCACAGCCTTCCCTAGAGGAAATTATGCTGTAACAGATGTAGTGTTTGATGTAGACTTTGTTTTTGTATCTGACATCCATCAAAATCCATTCCATTGTCTTACACTTGAGGCTTGTGAAACTTAAGGGATTATAAGTACATGTGTATGTTGCTGATCCACTACTGTGTAAGGGGAAATATATCGCTGATGTCAAATCTGTGTGGATAAAGGCAGTACTCAGACTGTGATTGCATATGATGCCTAGTGCAATAATTTGCTGGTTAAGAACATTAGGAACACACATCAGAATGCCATCTGGCCCAACAAGGCAGTGTTTCTAGTATTGGAGAGAGCAGTGGTTACTTGCTGTTTGTAGAGGGAGGTTGGCGGTGATGTTGAAGACGTGTTGTATTAAGCTTGTGAGGGGCTGGAGGTATAACTGTTATCCAAGCATGTCTGGTAGCTTGTTTTCAATTTACAATGGTTCAATGTGTGCAATACCATCCAAAATTAATTCAGCATACATCTGAATTATATATTTTATGTTGCAGATGTAGCAGAGGAAATCCTTATGGTTATCCTTGGTATGGTTTCAACATATTTCCCATAGTTACTGTGTCAGGATTTTACAAGGGGTCTTATTGTCTTGTTTAGGTTGGGGATGTTAGTCTAGCAGTTTGAGATTTAAACGTTTGTATTTGCAGACAACAGCTTCTTTCGCTTACTGTATAATCAAGTAATCGTAGACATCCATCAGTATGGTTATGATTTTCCTAAGGATCTTCCTTTGATCCTCTAATGTATAGCTGTGTCTAGACATTTTTGTAGATGTCTGTGCATGGCATCAGGGTATACCTTACTATAGTTGTCTATGTCCTCTGTGGAAACTGGAGTGTAGAAGATGATTATACCATCCCTTAGAATGGTGGCTTTACCTTGGAAGATGTATGCTCAACTGACCTCTCATTTTTTTATTCTGTACCTATTGGAAATTCTGAAAAAGAAAAACAAAACTTTTTTGGTTAGATTGAAACAGTGCAGGCCCTACACATGAGGGGTTGCATAGGTCAATGCTATTTGTGAGGACTAGATCTAGAATATTACAAACACTAGTGAGGTGGTGCAGTCTTAGTTCCATGGCATATGTGTTTTCAAAGTCCAGGTGTGATGCCCCTGCACTGGCCCATTAATTAAGGAGCCTCCGTCCTCACCACTAGCATCAGTGAGGGACGTACACATTGGGAGGATTACAAGTACACACAGAAAAACACAATTTCCCTTAAGAGCACACAGAGATTACTGTCAGTTTGGGGTTGGTTTCTCCCTCTTTCTCCAGATCCCCAATAAGACTCATCACTGGCACAGCTATAGGGTTGAGATCTCAGCTGAGTGGCCAAGCCAAAACTTCCAGCACCCTCTCTGTCCAACCAGTGCTTTGTGTCCCTGCCCAAGTAGCTGATATACAGACACTTTCAGATTTGCTTGATATACAAACAGACACACACCCAGGAAAGGCTGTCACAGGTTTACTATCCATGGCCCCTTCTGCCCAGACTATAAGGTAGTACCAGCTGCCACCAGCCATCCTTACTTATCAGCTACTATAAGGCCCTTACCAAAGGGTGTCCAATCCTACTGTGTAATGTTACTAATAATCCAAACGGTAAGTGTGACTAAGACTTTCAAGGCTATTTAGGAGTGGCCTGTACAGTGTCACCAAATACATATGCAAGCACTCTTAAGAGCTTAAATGTCTCTAAACAAACTAGCCACAATTAAATGGTTTAAATAGATTTAATAATAAATAATAAAAGAACAAGACAATACTCAGACAACACAGTAACTGCAGAGTTCAGAATCACAGGGAATATTTTAAAACAGCATTGCAGGACAGTCTCAAATAAATACAGAGAACATATAAACTAATCTTTACTATATTCCTATCTATATTTAAAAGTTACTATGCCCTAAATAACTAATTACAGAGCGAGGCAAATGTAGTGCTGATGATGAGTGAATGTTGTCAGATCCAAAGACAAATACAAAATGCACAGACTTTCTCTGAGAGAGTTCTTAAATTAATAATCAACATTACTGCTGGATTAGCTTGGACGACATCACTCTTTGTCACCTACCTTCAGTTCTCAGGCTAACAGAAACTTAACAAAATTTAACATTTCTCTGTGAAACATACATATCTCTCAGATGTTTGCTCAGAACTGAAAGTCATAAAACAATTAAATACTTTTAAATTTTAGACCTAGTAATTACTTCTCTCCAAGACAATGGAAAAACATTTCTAGCTCTAGACATTGTGTCTGCTTGCTGTACTGAAGCTACTTTTTATAGCACATTGTAAAGCACTTTTAATTTCAACTTATTTTCTTGAAGCTTTGCAAGTTAACTCTGTATGTTCCAGCTTCTACTATTAAAACATACATTTGCACAGGTACATAGTTTATATACATTTCTGTTCTTCTCCAGTAAGGTACACTGTAGTTACATTTGTGAAGCTCAGTACATAACATACAGTTCAACACACACACTTCTGCACCACTAGTTTGATATGCACATAACATATAGCTCACTTACATTTGTAAAAAAAGCATATGACTCATATTAATATTCACAAATGATGCACGACTATCCACAAAATTCCAGACAGCTGGACTGGCAGTATCACATTTCTATGTAAATCATATTAATATTTTCAAGTGACATATAATTATTTAAAAAATGCCAGATAACTGGACTGGCAGCATTTCCCTGGAGTCACATTTCCCCCCTCCTCGAAAACTCAAGATTGTTTTTCAAATGACCCTTGAGAAATGTTGCTTGCGAGAGTTGAGCCTATCTGGGAATACCTTACCCCACTCCTTGTCATGAGATTCCAGCTACCTTGGCATTGCTGATGCCAGTACTGTGCTGCACTGTCTCATCATATGCCTGCAACCCTAGGCTCCAACATAGCAAATTGGAATTTTCCTGGCTGGCTCCCTGTAGCCATAGATCTCCCTCAGACTCCTCCTGCCTTGTACTGCAAATATTAAGTGCAAGGGCCTCCCTGCCATGGTAAGGTTTCATCATGTTAACATGGTACAATTTGTGCCCCTCCCTCCTGCTTAGCAGTTCTACCATGTAGTTAACATCAATGACTTTCCTTATCTCCTTGTAGGGTTCTTCCCAAGCTGCCTGCAGCTTGTTGTGTCTGGCAGGAATGAAAACCATTACCTGCTACCCTACAGCACACTCTCGACCTCAAGCATCCCTGTCATACCAGACCTATTTCTGCTGTTGGGCTTCTTCTAGCTTCTCCTGGGCCAATCCCATGAGTTCCCTGATCCTTGTCCTGAGGTTTAAGACATATGCCACAACAGACTCCTTGTGAAATTCACACTCACCCTCCAACTCATTTTGAATCAAATCTAGGGGTCATCTAACCCTATGTCCATACAGCAACTCAAATGGTGCAAAACCTGTGAATTCCTGGGGAACCTCTCTGTAAGCAAACGACAGATGTGGCAAATATTTGTCCCAGTCCCTCTTAAACTGGTCTGCAAATGCCTGTGGCATTGTCTTGAGTGTAGAGTTTAAACTCTCAACAAGATCATTAGTCTGGGGATGGTAGGGGGTGGTCTTTAGGTGCTTCACCCCACAGTACCTCCACAGACAAGCCAGCAGGTCTGACATGAAACTGGCACCTCTATCAGTCAGTATTTCTTTTGGAAAACCTACCCCGCTGAAAATCTCTAGCAAAGCATTCGCCAACTTTTCTGCCTCAATGGAGGACAGAGATACTTCCTCAGGGTATCTGGTACCATAATCTACTGCCACTAGGATATACTTTTTCCCTGTGGAACTTTGGGTATTCAGAGGCCCCACAATATCATTAGCTACCCTCTAAAATGGACAGATGGTAGGCTCTGGGCACTACCAACTGCTGTATTCTCTCACCCTGTAGCCCTCCCTCAGGGATCCACTCTCTATACAGTAACCCTTTGTCCCAGTATACAGATTCCCTTTCCCTTGAGAATCAGGTGCCTAATTAGTTACCTCCCACAGGCCTTGTAATGTAGGATCTGAGAGCTGAGCCTATCTCAACTCTCTCTTTGTAGCCATTTCCAGCTCCTCTTCCACAGGAAGTCTGGTATCCTCTGACAGCAGTGCCTCAGTGTCAGCCTGGGTACTACTACTCACCTTTGCCCTTGCAGTCACTCTGTCCAAGGGAACATCAGTACCCACAAGGAGCTGTGGTTCACCTTCAGTCTTACTGGTACAGGGTAACTCCCTCTCTGAAGTAACACCTCACCAGTCCTGTCTGCAAGTGTGCAGTATGTCTGGGTCTCCTCCATGCTACCAGACCCATATGCTTGTCTCCAAACCTGACTGCATGTAATTGCATACACACATGGTACTGCATTATCAAAGACATTCCCTAGCAGGACATTTACAGGGATATCCTCAAACACACCTACTTGCTTGCTTCCTTTTCCACCCTCTCAGTCAAAGTGAAACCTAGCCAAAGGTATTTGGAATGGGGGTACCTCCTAAAGCTCTGACTGGAGTAGACTGCCCAAGCAAGTAGTGCTCCTCCGTAACCATTGCAGGCTACACAAGTGTTAGGTCACAGGCTATGTCTATCTTATCCAAGGCCTCTTTCCCATTCACTAAGATAGGATATAACCTCTTGTGGTAGTTTGGTACCCTTGTTGTCTTAAGACAACTTACTGTTGGCATTTTGTCATTCCAACTTACTGGCTCTCCCACATTTTGTTCCCTATCTTGCCTCCATGGACATCTATCTGCTACATGGCCCCACTGGTTGTATTTAAAACATTTAACCCTTGGTCCTGGACATGTACCTGGACTACTAGCTTCTCCTGCTAGTGGCGGACTCTGTTGGGGCAGTCTGGGCTGCCCACCATGGGTTCCCTTAGACCCATGGGTAGCATTGGGTGTCCCTTTCCTGTGCAGTAATGTCCTGCCTGCTAGGTATAGGTCTCTCTTCTTCCACAACTCATCGACAGTATTGCGTTGTCTATCAGCTAACCAGATTCTCATGTCCTCAGGCAAAGTGCTAAGGACTTTTCCCCTCACATAAAGGTCTGCCAGCCCTTCAAAAGTGGCGATCTGACATCCACTCACCCACATATGAAAATAAGTGCTTAGTTCAGCAACATATTCACACACACTTTCATCTGCCTTGTGTCAATACTCACAAATATTTTTTCTATAAGCTCAGGTGTTAACTTAAAACATTCCAGCAAACAATTCTTTACAACATTATAATTTAAACAATCAGTATCAGACAATTTGGAGATAACAGTTACAGCTTTCCCATGGAGTAAGATGGTTAGGAACCATATCCAGAGCCCTTGGTCAGCATTATACTGTTTACATACCCTCTCAAACAAATGAATGAAACTATCACAATTGTCTCCCTCTGTAAATTGTGAAAAAAATTTACTGACTTTTATTGCTTCTGGGGTTCAGTTACTCACTTCCTCATTACCTCCATGACTCTTGCGAAGAGTCAGCATCTCCTTTTCATGCTGCCTCTGCATCTCCTTCACTTCAGCTTCCAGGCGTCTCAGCTTCTCATTTTCCTCAGTGTCTAGATGCCTCTGTCGCTTTGCTGCCTCTATTTCCAAATGCTTGGCTTCTATCTCAAGTCTCTTTAACTCCAGATGGATTTTTTAAGTCCTCTGTGGAAAGGTTGAGCTGTCCATTCTCTGAGAGTTGTACATTTCCATGGCCAGTCTGACTGTCCTCCTGATTGATATTCTGTGATGCAGCTGTCAGTAAAGCTGCAATCATGTCTGCTTTAGTCAGGTTGACATGCACTAGTCCTTTAGCCTGGCACATCTCAGCCAACTGGCTCTTTGTCAGCTTGCCATACTCCATTGCTGATATGCTTGCCTGGTCTCTCTGACTAAGTAAGCTAACAAAAAAATAAAACAATTGTGATATGAACTCTGAATGCTCACTGCATGGCTGATTGAAAGTACAAACATCTTCAGTGACCACTGTACACAGGCTATAGGAATTCAATATCCACAGCACTACAAGCCAATTAATATGTGATGTGGCTAACTCACCACTCTCAATCAATTAATATGTGATGTGGATATCCCACCATTGCCAAACAATTAATATGTGACACCTCTGCACTGGCCCAGTAATTAAGGAGCCTCAATCCTCACCACTAGCACCAGTGAGGGATGTACACATTGGGAGGATTACAAGTACACACACAGTAAAGGACAGTTTCCCTTAAGAGCATGCAGAGATCACAGAAAGTCTGGGGATGGTTTCTTCCTCTTTCTGCGGATCCCCAATAAGACCCCCCACTGGCACAGCTATAAGGTTGAGATCTCAACTGAGTGGCTAAGCCAAAACCTCAAGCACCCTCTCTGTCGAAACAGTGCTTCGTGTCACTGCCCAAGTGGCTGACACACACACACTATGAGATTTGACTGATATACAAACACACACACACCTGGGAAAGGCTGGTACAGGTTTACTAGCTATGACCCCTTCTGCCCAGGTAGTACCAGCTGCCACCAGCCACCCTTACTTATCAGCTACTATAAGGCTATTACCAAAGGGTGTCCAGTCCTACTGTGTAATGTTACAAATAATCTAAATGGTAAGTGTGGTCAATACTTTCAAGGCTATTTAGAAGTGGTCTGTACAGTATCACCAAATACATATGCAAGTACTCTCAGAGCTTAAATATCTCTAAACAAACCAACCACAATTAAACGGTTTAAACAGACTTAATAATAAATAATAAAAGAACAAGATGATACTTAAACAACACAGTAACTGCAGAGTTCAGAATCACAGGAAATAGTTTAAAACAACATTGCAGGACAGTCTCAAATCAATGCAGAAAATGTCTGAACTAATCTTTACTACATTCCTATCTATACCTAAAAGATACTAAGCCCTAATTAACTTACTTACAGAACAAGGCATTGTGAGATGATGAGTGGATATTGTCAGATCCAATGGCAAATACAAAATGCACAGACTTTCTCTGACAGAGTGCTTAAATTAATAATCAACATTACTGCTGGGTTAGCTCGGATGACATCACTCTTTGTCACCTGCCTTTAGTTCCCAGGCTAACAGAAACTTAATAAAATTTAACATTTATGTGTGAAAAATACATATCTCTCTGATGTTTGCTCAGAATTGGAAGTTGTAAAACTATTAAATACTTTTACATTTTAGACCTAGTAATTACTTCTCTCCAAGACAATAGAAAGAAACTTCTAGCTCTAGACATTGTGTCTGTTTGCTGTACTGAAACTACTTTTTATAGCACATCGTAAAGCACTTTTAATTTCAACTTATTTTCTTGAATGTTCCCAAGAGATACGTTTGAAGTTGTGCATAGCAACATCAACTATGATCGATTAATAGTGGGATTGTAGTGGAGAGACTTGATTGTATGTGTAATGTGTCAAGTACTTGTGACACACAGCTGACCCTGCATTCTCCTTGTATAAGCTGGAAAGTGGGACAGGTGTATGGCTCACTGTATAATAAACTGTATGGGCAACCTTTGCAATAGATAAGTATTGCCTTAGGCACTTCTGGAGTGAGACACTGGTGCTTCTTTAATTATGTGTATTGTGCACTTTGGGTTTAATGTAAGGTGTACCATATGTGTGTTTTGGATGTCTCTGCTGTTTCTGTAGGTTGCTGGAGACTACCTCCACCCATGATGGTACTTCATTAATGTTGTAGTACAGGCCTGAGGCATTATCTGCACTGAGTCAATAAAGATATGTCAACTAGACTAGCAGATGAATGAGAGGGACACTGATAGGGGTGTGATCCTTTTATCTCATAGAGAATAAGAAAATGATGGTTGTATGTGATATGGTGCTATTCTGGGGGGACTAACATATGGGGTGTACAGTAGGAGGTCTATCCAAAGTGCGATCTATACTTCTGTTGTGGAGTGATAAGATGTGGCATTAACGCTTATTTAACTGACATTTGCCCAGCTATGTTGAGCTGTTGAAGATCTGTGCAGTTAGATAGCATTGGATGATGGAATGGAATATATATAAATATATATATATATATATATATATATATATATATATATATATATATATATATATTTATTTATATATATGCATCTATTAGTGCAAAGACTTAAGCTCTCTGTACACAAACAACAGCAGAGCAGCTAAGACAATGAAACGCTGTTAAAGCTCAAAATGAAACCAGAAGCAGTTAACTTAAAATATATAGTCCTAGCATACACTCCAGGCATAATGGTACAGGGATGTTTTCTCACAAATCATGTCATGATGTCTACTTATCAGTGGGGTGAACTGAACTGTATTCATGCAGTCTGCATCCAATGCAACTGCAACAGAATAAAAGCAGTAATTGACAATTCACGTGTTAATGACATTACATAGTCAACAGAGTCAAAAGAAGAACAGTTGTTTCAATAATCATAGCAACACAATAAAAATGAACTATAGTTTTTCTTACATAAGTAAAAGCAGCAACTGCACACACTACAGGGCTTTCACTTCATAACAGTGGCTAAAAACAATGGTCTGATGAATATGTACAGAAAAGAGTTTGATAGTCCACTGTAGAACACTGTCTGTGTAATGTCCAGTAAAAGCTGAGACACACACACTGCACTCCCCCCAGTTGATTGCAGTGAGAATATAATACCTACCTATCTAAGTACACAGACTATAGAACACAGTACTTAACACCCACTCCAAAGCACAAGTTTGATTTTTAACAGGACTGCAGGTGATCTTATAGGAATTGGCGTCAGCAGGCCATCTGGGGGACAAGAGGTTGGAGGGCTGCTTGAAATGGATGTTTGTGCAAACACCAAAACACTGCAAAATCATGCCATTGGAGAAGTGTGTTAAGGATACACACTTCTACTCTTCTTTATGGGCACACACGCCCAGTTGACTTCAGTGAGAATAGAACCCCTACTTATTCTACTCCTCTTTATGGACACACACACAGTTACCTTCATTGAGAACAGAACCCCTACCTATTAGAGTATACAGACTATAGAACACATTACTTAAAGCACACACCACTGCACAAGTCTGATTTTAACAGGACTGCAGTTGATCATATAGTAAATGACATCAGCAGGGCATGTGGGGGACCAGATGTTGGAGGGATGCTTGAAATAGATGTTTGTGCAAGTGCCAAAACATTGTAAAACCATGCCATTGGAGAAGTCTGTTAGGGATACACACTTCTACTCTTCTTTATGGACACACACACACACACACACACACACACACACACACACACACACACACACACACACACACACACACACACACACAAACACACACACACACACACACACACAGTTGGCTTCAGTGAGAATAGAACTTCTACCTATCTAACTACACAGACTCCAGAACACAGTACTTAATGCAAGCACCAAGTCTGATTTCTACAAAACTGCAAGTGAACTTATAGTAGATGATGTCAGCAGGCCATGTGAGTGACAAGTGGTTGTAGATCTGCTTGAAATGGATGTTTGTGCAAGCACCAAAACACTGCAAAACTATGCCATTGGAGAAGTCAGTTTGGGTTACACACTTTAACTCTTCTTTATGGAGACACCAAACACACACATACACACACACACACACACACACATACACACACACACACACACACACACACACACACACACACACACACACACACACACACACACACACACACACACACACACACACACACACACACAGTCTACTGCAGTGAGTAACAAACCCTTACTTATCTAGTTACATAGACTACATAGCATAGTACTTAACGCAAGTACCACAGCACCAGTCTGATGTATCTAAGACTGCAGGTGAACTTAAAGTAGATGACATCAGCAAACCATGTGGGGAATAACAGCTTGGGAGGTCTGCATAGGCACATCACTTCTTAGTGTCGTCTGAGGCTAGTAGCCTAACAGAAGTGCACTGTTTGGAATCCTAGCTGTTTAACAATACCAGTATCCTTACTGAGCATATTTGGCTATTTGAGTTTGGCAGAGGAAGCTTGTCAGCACTACCAAATGGCCCTGTCAATGAGGCAGCATACAACATTATATATTATTCCTTGTACTGTGGTTTACTGTGGTTGATATATGTGTTGAAAAATTAAAGAGAGCCCAAGGTTGTACTGATTGTTTGGTTTTTTGGTGGTGGGGAAACAAATGAGTAGATTGTAGATATATGTACACATAGTTATAGTGTGCCCTCAGTTTGCAATCTTTTTACATGTAGTTTTAGGCCAGACAATGTAACTGAGAAATATACAGCAATAAAAATGTATATATATATATATATTTATATATAATAGTGCAAGAAGCATTGGATGTGTGTTATGGTTAACTAAGTGTACACACATGTGCTTTTGTCTCTTTACCTGTTTGCACCTAGGTAAGTAGTGTGCAAACACTCGCCACATTGCCAACATCTGATACTTACTATTATGTAATACATACCTGCTATTATTGCACACTCCTGTCAATACTCTAGGCCAGGATTTCCCAATGACTGGACCAATAATTGAATGCATCCACTTTCTGTTGTTGGCAGTCTGACATACAGCTTATCTGTTTTTCCCTGTTTCTGCAATGCTGCGCTTCATGCAAACTAGATATGCCTTCTTAAAAATGTTATCTGGATTCAGTGCACTGCACAAATGTGGAATTAAAACAAGACAAAGAGGATAAATATTAAAAGCATGGAACACATAAGCAAAGTCTGTAAAAGCAAACTACCAATTGATAGCACAGATCTAAAATTTCTACTTATGTCAGGATTAGAACCCTCACACCAATACAGCTTCAGCAAGCAAGATGGCTGCCTTAGTCTTCTTTGCTACAGAAACAATTTTCCAGTACAGAATTGGGGTCATTCATTACATAACCAAATGCATAACAGTGTGCACTGCTATCACACCATGGACTGCATATCGTACAAGTAATTATCTGTATTATATTTGGACATAGAGCAGTTAGTAGTCACACAATCTGTCATAATTATGGTTACAAATTATACATCTCTTGGTCTTACATGTGTGTGTTTGTTAATGATTCATCAGTTACTTAACACATGCAGTGTGTAAATAATTCTATAAAATCGTCCATAAAATATGAGATGATATTAACTGTGGCACAAACATGCATATATTGCATATTTGGGGGTAGCATAGCTAAGTTACTGTTATGGCAGGTGCAAGGGTACTCTCCTCTTTTAGGGGTAGGGGAACAGAGTGCACTTACTATTCTGACACAAACAAGTCTGAAGTCAGAAACCACAATGTGTAGCCTCTTTTTTTAACTTCTCTCTTGAAAGATTTATCAGTATTCTGCAGAGATATGACTGTGTGAATGTTTCATGCCTGAGGCCTACTAATTACAAATGTATACATATTTAGTAAAATAAGTGTCTGTAATATTAATATAATTTCTGTACAAATCCACCACTATTCACTTGCTTACTCTACCAAGTTATGAGATATAAGGATATGTCATAATAATCTTCAAGAATGCAATCTAGGCTCAAGAATTAACTTGCAAATGCAGCCGTTGACATACCTTTAGTTCAAGGCTGACTTTATCTGATGTAAGTAGTATGCAGCCAATACACGGATAGGTGAAGGGTGTGTGAGTTGCCTAGCATCGATTTTAATATATGTATGAGAGTAGGAGAAAGGTATTAGATCCCTACGTGGAGAGTGAATGTGCTATGCATTGACTCTTAGCCAAAGCAAGATCATACTGAGCACACCTATGTCTGCCTACAAGAACAGCAGCTGGTGGTTCCTTCTCAGAGTCCTCCTCTGACTGTTTGCTGTGGTGACCTAGGGGCTGGTAGGGTGATGTGTCGCCATTCCCCTTGCTGATCCTCCTGCAGCTGTTTCCGCAGTATCAGATTGTGGAGCAAAGCACATACTGTGAATAGTGAATATCTGTGTACATGTGCATGGATTCTACTGCAGGGCTCCACCAGATATATCTAGGCACCGGAACTATGACTTCAACAGCCCAAACACAAGGTCTATGATGTTTCTAGTTTGAGCATGTGCCTCATCATGGTGATCATCCATGGGTGTATGCACATTTCTGATTTGTGTCATCGTCCATGGTTCCAGGGCATAGCCAGCATCCCCCAGTAAATGGCCCTGTAGGATATTGCCCCTAGCAAACATCTGGTACAGCTATGATGTGTACCAGATATTAGAGTCATGATAACTGCCAGGGTTGCCAGCACACACATTCAAGATAATCTAATCCCCTGGGCATTGCACATGACTTGGCAGTTGATACACTGGTATCTCTTGTGGTTAATGTAGATTCTACCCTGCTCACCAGGTGCTGCCTTGATGTGTACATGAGTGCAATCTATGGCACCCAGAACTTTAGGGTAGTGCACTATATGGTAGAACTGTTGCATATTGTTGGCTCTCTCCTCAGCAGAAGGGAGAAAATATATGTGCTCACTGGCATGTATGAGCATAGCATCCAGGAACTGGTAGAGTATTCTGGATGCTGATTCCTGTAACACACCCAGCATGTCCCCAGCTGGTCTTTGAAAAGTACCTGTAGCAAATATTCTAAGGCTACACATACCTTAGCTTCAACTGAGATGGGTTCCCTTGGGTTGGCTCTGGGTCTGAGTTGAGGGCAGCAGAGCTCACAGAGTTATTGTAATGTGTCACTGTCCATACTGTAGCGCTCTACAATCCCCAGCTCATGTAGCATCTGGAAAGTTACCCTGGGCCTGAGCACTCTTCTCCTTCTTGGCTTAGGCCTATTGACAACAGATCCAGCAACACTGGGTTTGGCCTCTAGCACATACAGGTGTAGAATGGTTCTAGCAGCCACTAGCATTATCTCAGTTAAAATTTCCAGGTCTGTATTCCAATAGTGTTGAAGTGCTGAGGAAAAATAAGACTGTAGGCTACATGGATACTTTATACATTTGTTAAATAGGTACACTGTGTGGGATTAGCTAATTAATATCCAATTCACCTGCTTAGGCTCTAATCATGAATTCAACACACTTGTTGAGTGCTCAGTAGTGTGCTATGCGCACCTTCATGCAGCTCCTTGCACTGTTGCATAAATAAGATAAGCATAATTCATATTTTTATCTCTGTTTCCCATGATATCGTGCAAACATGGAACATAACACGTACAGATAAGCTTGTACATTCTATACTGGAACCCAGGACCATCAGGACTGTAGCCCTACACATACAAGTGCTGCCACAGGATAGTTACATAACAAGCCTTTCATTGCTCCATTTCCCATAAGTGCACAAACATGAAGGAAACTGACACACCCTTCCTAATGTCATCACTCACTGTTAGCATCCATTGGAAACAAAAAAAAAAAAAACCTGTAAGTGCCTACACAAAGTTAACATCCCTACAGGGTTATTGTTTTTTGTGATTCAGCAACTCTACTGATTGTTGGCCTCATCTGCATAATGACTTTGCTGACAGCCTGGAATCTACACAGTTAGTAGCCATGTAAACAGGGCAACTGCATGGGAGCACAACACTGTAGATACAAGGCAGGTTATTACTTTGCTTATATATGTGATACATAACACATTATGCTTACAGTAAATTATAATACTCTGTTTCATCAGTTTTGAACATTTTAGCAGCCTGCATTATGTACAAGTGTATTCTTCATTTGGGGCTGGGGGACCAAAAGTGAATTTATGTCATAGCAGTTAAAATAGAATTTGTTTTGGGAGACTCTTTTTCTGGTATCCACACTGTGAACTTAGGCCATAATATGTGTGATGTTACCTGTTAAGGTCACTTCTGTCAATATTTCTGGACTTTTACATGCTCTTGTTTCCATGTAGACTCTTGTAGTTGGATATTTTCCATCTACATTGCCAACACGTATACAGAGTCTACATGGATCATTATAGCTTGTTGGATCACCCAGTTGCCCTGATTTGCTTCATTAGCATACATTTCAGGTACGTCAGCTGAAATTTACATTCCACAAAAGTTTCCATATTTGTGTGTGAGTGCTCATGATTTGTGCCACTACATGGAGTTACTGAATCTAAAACTTGCTGCTCCCATGTACGTATTGTGCCTCGACACGTACACACTAAAAATTATCATGTAAACTTACTGAATTCCCAGCTTGCTCTACCAAGGTGCAAGGAAGTTAAACTCTAATAGAAGCAATCCTAAAAAGTGACAGTCAATTATTCCTAACTTGTTCAAGTAAAACTCTTCATCGTAACAGCTCTAACATCTAAGCTATACTAAACTAAACTAAATATTCTAAGTCTGACTTTAAAGACACAAAGTCCCAAACAATAGTTTACTCATAAAATGTAACTGCATTTTTTCTGTAGCTTTAAAATAAAAAAACTGAATTTTTAATGATGCAATTATCTCAAAATAACTGTATTATCATAAGAAAAAAATCTCAAAATAGCAATAAAATCATTGTTAACTTTGACAAACAGTCCTATGAAATCTGAAGCAAATTTCATCTAGATATATTATATTCACAAATGCTGCTTAGTGTAAGCTGTGCTTGAAGAAAAGAGACCAGTCAGAAAAAAACAGCCATAATGAAAGTGTAGTTGAATTTGAAGAAAATGCTGTTTCTGTTTTGCGTCCAGTGTTAGAGAAAAGAAAAAAGTAGAGCACCTTCCAAAAATGGAGACCACCCAGCATTTCCTGCTACCTCAACAGAACAAAGTATTAATGGACAACAACTCTCATGAGTCACACCATCATCCCGCAACAATGAAGACAGATAACTAAGGTAAGAATTTAACTTACTGAGAAATCAAAGATTTTGTGTAAGGTTTTTTAGCATCATGTTCAATGTTTTTGTATTTGCTTGCTGTGTAAGTAAAGGAAAGCTTTGCAGGATGGAGAATCTGATATTTTATGTCATTTTTAATTATGTAATTGCAGTAGGGGGGTAATTTCTGTCTCATTTTTATTTGTAAGGATAGATCAGTACTAACGCTTATCTTGCTGCTGTTCCAAGTAAAATCATGCTTGGATTTTACTGCCGAAATTATCTTCACAGTATCCTGGTGGTTAAATAGTTTGATTTGTTTAGGAAATGAGCATTGTCAGAACTGCATTTGTTCCTGGACTGCCATTTTATTGCTTTTTTTCTCTTGAATGTCCTTTTAAAGATGCAAGAGATAACTGGGGACTGTTCTTATTAGAGCTGCAGTTGTTTTCTGGACTGTGGTTTTATTATTTTTTTTTCTCTTGAAAGTCCTTTTAAGGACATAATAGTTAACTGGGGACTATTTTTCAACTGTTTTTAAAACAACTATTTAGTAAGCAGCAAGTATTGAAACTGGAGTCAGTTAGGGGGGGTGTTAACTTGCTTTTGAGTTCCTATCATTTTTCTGCCAAACCAGCAGACACAAATGCTTACTAAAAGGGTATTGTTAGAGCTGCATTTGTTACTGGGATTGCTGTTCCAGTACTTTTTTCTCTTGAATGTCCTTTAAAGACACAATAGATAAGTGTGGAGTGTTCTTGTCAGAGCTGCATTTGTTTCCTGGACTGCTGTTTTATTATTTTTCTCCTGAATGTCCCTTTAAGGATACAAGAGCTAACCAGGAACTGCTCTTCAACTGTTTTTGAAACAGCAATAGATAAGCATCAAGTACTGAAGCCACGGTCAGTTGTGTGTGTGTGTGTGTGTGTGGGGGGGGGGGTATACATTTGGTTTTGAGTGTGTGTTACTATAAATAGTCTGCCCCACCAGTAGACATGAGTGTGTGCTAAAAGGGCATTGTTAGATCTGCATTTGGTCCCTGGACTGCTATTTTATTACTTTTTCTCTTGAATGTCATTTCAAAGACAGAATAGATAAGTGGTGGCTGTTCTTGGTAGAGCTGCATTTGTTTCCTGGACTTCTGTTTTATTATTTTTTCTTTTGAATGTCCCTTTAAGGACATAAGAGTTAACTGGTAGATGTTCTTTTGACTGCTTTTGAAATAACTTTTTGATATGCAGCAAATATTGAAGGTGCTGTCAGTCAGGAAGATGTGTTCACTTGCTTTTGAGCATGTGTTATATATAGTTTGCTCCACAAGTGGATGCATCTCACATCGATGTGTTTTTGCATCTTTGCATGTAAGGTGTTTTGGGCTGTAAGGGGATGAATGGGGTAGAGTATTTAGTAAATGATAATTCTTTTATTTTGGTAATGGAAATTATCGATGAATTTTGTTTAACAATGGGATATATGGTAAAACATTAAGGTTGCCTTATGTATGGAACTGCTACAGAAAATATTAAAGAAAATAACGAGTATTGTGGTATAGGTTATGGTAAAGCAGGTGAACCTGATGACATTCAAATCTGCCCTTTCCCAAAGACTAGCAGCCAGATACAATAAAGCCTACATGGTCCATTTACACTGTGACACAGTAGCGCACCATTTTTGTTTCAGTAAGTGGCTATACACAGTGTGTAGAGCCCTGCACACCCTTGCAAACAAGGTAAGCACTGTGGCATACAAATTACAGTAAAAGCAGCTGAATTGTATGCTGATCAACTAATCCAAGATGGAAGAGCGAGCTATTCAACAAGCTATAAAGCAAACATGTAGACTCAGTGCTGTTTTTTTCCTGCAAATTCCAAATCCTATTGGAATACAGCCGCAGAAAGGAGTCTACACATAAGCAATGTTATGGGCTGCTGTTGCTTTAATTCATGTATATGTGCAACAAGCTGAAGTCTATGCTGCTGCTGCTGCTAATAGACCAAGGCCAAGAAGGAAAGAGTTTTCAGACCCCAGGTAACTTATCAAAACCTACATGATGTGGAAATTATAGAGCACTACTGGGTGGGTAGAGATAGAGACACACTACAGGAGCTCTGGAATCTCTGTCGTCCTCAACTCTGAGCCAGGGCAAAATAATGGGAACCCATCCCAGTGGAGACAAAGGTATGTGTAGCACTTAGAATCTTAGCTACAGGTACCTTTCAGAGATAAACAGGGACATGGTGGGGGTGTCACAGGCATCAGCATCCAAGATCCTACATCAGTTCTTGAATGCTATGCTCCAACATGCCAGTGACTACATATATGTTCCCCATACTCTGGAGAATAGGGTGAGAAATATGCAGGAGTTTTACCCAGTAGCACACTACCCTGAAGTACTGAGTGCCATAGAATGCACACATATAGAAATTAAGGCACCACCCAGGGAACAGGGAAAACTCTGCATTAATAGAAAGGGCTTTCACTCTATTAACTGTTAAGTCACATGTAATGCCAAGGGGATCATCTTGAATGTGTGTGCTGGCAACCTTCGCAGTTACCACGACTCACATATCTGACATGCCTCCCAACTGTATCCGATGTTCACTGGGGGGATATTCCACAGGAACATTTACTGGGGAATGCAGGTTATGTACTGGAGCCATGGCTTATGGCACCCATATGAAATGCACACACACCCACTGAAGAACACCATAATGAGGCACATGCTCAAATCAGAAATATCACAAAATATGTGCTTGGGCTGCTGAAGTCAGCTTTCCGATGCCTAGATACATCTTGGGGAGCTCTTCAGTACAATCCATGGGCATGTTTTGAAATATTCGCAGTATCTACCATGCTACACAACATCATCCTAAGAAAACAGCTTCAGCAGGATCAGCAAGGGTAAAGAACACACATCCCAGTACCAATGCTAAGGTCACCACAGCCACACACAGATGACAAGTCAGAGGGGGAACAAACAGCTGCTGAGAGGGTAGAAAGATGTAGGTATACTCAATATGGCCTTGCATTGGCTAAGAGATTATGCCTAGCACACTCAATCACCACCTAAGGGCTTAAAACCTTCCTCCTATGCACATACATACAATAACATTGATGGCAGGCAACTCTCACAACCTTTACCTACCCATGTATTTTATTTGTCCTTTTTGCATCAAACAGAGTTATCCCTAAACTAAATTGCTGGAATTGCTGGATTTACAAAGTAAGTGTTGAACCTGGAGTGTACTGTGTAATAATATGAATTACTAGTATATCCTTGCATTTTGTTACTTGGTTAGTAAGTAAGTAAAAGGTGGGTGATTTGTACATAAATTACTTTAACATGTGACAGCAGAGACTTATTCAGCTTATATGTGTCCATTATTAATAAGTCGACCTCAGGTGTCAGATTCATATGGTCATACCTCTCAAAAGTAGTGATGGTCACTGCATGGCCTCAGTATAGCACCATATGTTTGTACAAGAAAATCATTAAAGAGAGAAGTTAGAAAGTAATGATACACATTGCAGTTTCACACTTCACAACCTTCACAAGACCATTCACAATAAAAGTAGAAAATGTTGATGCTATCAACTGTCTACCTTTCTAAGACCAATATAAGTCAAAGAAACAATTACCAGTTCAACATCACAAATGCAGATATACTAAGCACTGTCAGCTATGCACATTGAGCATCAGACACAAATCTTGTGCATCCCCGAATTGAAAAGATACAAAACAGGGAAATGGCACAGTTATCATCAGTTGCACAGGGTGTTGGGGGGGCAGGAAGCCTAGACTGATACAAAAGGTCAGTGAGTGTGTGAGTAAGTAAGAGAAGCAGGCAGACATTTGAATAAACCAACAAATGTCCAGTGAAACAAAATTAGTTTTAAGCTGCATGGCTGTTGTACAGGGTTTTGGGGGGGCAGGAAGCCTGGGCTGACACAAAAGGTCAGTGATTGTGTGAGTAAGAAAGAAAAGCAGGCAGACATTTGAATAAACCAAAAAATGGCCAGTGCGACAAAATGAGTTTTAAGCTGCATGGCTGAACCATGTAATTGTTGTGTGTATGTCTGTAGGGGTTCTCCAGGTGAAATTGGTGTGTGAGTATCTGCATGAACATAGCCAAACACTGTGCTAGCTCTATGTCCTGGTATGTCAGAGAGGTGTGAGCTGTGCATGGTAGAGGTGTAGAGGTGGCAGTTCATTATTGTCATCTTTGACCAGGAGAATAGGCTCTGCTAGAAGTTACTCTGGCATGTCCAATCCCACAGTCAGATGCACTGCTGCTACCTGAACATGACTGATGTCTGCTAGATGAGGTCTCCTCACGAGTACACCTAGCACTGCAACCCAATGGCCTGCCATGTCTCGGTTTGGACAGCTCACCCACTGATGGAGTATTGGAAGGAGTGCTAATATGGGACTGTGATCCAGCACAACCATGTTGGCTAACAGCAGATGATGTCTCATAACTATGCCCATGAGGATGCCATCCCCCTCCCAGCAGACATTCCATCATAGACACTGCTCGCTCCAATGTGTCATTCATCTAATCTATTGAATCTGCAACATGGTGGATGCAGTCATGCATGTCAGCCTGTGCCACATCTACAACCCTAAGCATTTTTTTGGAGCAACTATGGGAACATGCTTGTGCCTCCATGACAACCTTTAACATATGTTGAGTGGAATGGGAAGAGACATCTGGATCAGGTGGAGGATGGACATCAGGCCTCCTCCATGCACCCCTAACAACCCTTTTGTGTGGCACCTTGCCCACACTTTGGCTACAGCCAGAGTCAACAGGCATTGAAGCTACATTAACCACACTTTGCTGATCAATTGTCTTGCCCTCCACCTGTCCAATATTCGTCGGCTCACTTGAATGGGTAGGGGTAGTCCTACTGGCTGTTTCCAATGGAATTAAAAGGGATGGCTGCATGTCAACCTCAGTGTCAGATTCAACCTCTGCACCCCCCGATTGTGCATCTGTTTGGCCAACATCATCAGAGTCTCCTGATACTCTGACATCAGGTAGTAGAAGTCCCACATTTCCAATGTCAGGATGACCCATGATAATAAGCAATAAACACATGAAAAAATAATACCTAAAATACTATACACCAATATATGCTAACTAAATAACAGTGCTGGCACTATTAGACAGTACAACAATACACACATCAGTCCTGACATCAACATCATACACAAAAATAATTCTTTGTATTGTTCATCAGTACTGACAGAAAAATGTCTGGCTTACCATCTGCAGATGAGGGTATCCACTGCATGCCAGATTGTCCTGGAAGAAGCTAAGCAAAAGGTTAGGATAACATCATCACAAATAACAGTAACACGAGGGGTAATACTTTTAACCCTTTATATGTCCATTAACTATACTTTCAACAAGAACTTGGATGGCAACTCCAACCTAAGCTAATCAATCAGAATGTATTGTTAACTGTAGCAATCTTCAATCCCCCCCCAAATAAACTCTTGTGAAACAGAAGTAATGTATTGATTTAAACTGTTTTACTATACAATACTATTCAAACATAGAGATACAAAGCCTACCTGGAAACTGCTCCTGGCATATGTTTGCTGTCCCTGAAACAGCAGTACCAGTGTGAAGGACATGCTATTCTGCACGTTCCTGTGAGCTTTTTGGTATCCCTGACAGTGGACAGGAACTCTTCATTTGATGTTAGTAATGGCTCTATAGCTGGCCCTGTGGTACCCATCTGACCGTGGCCCATGGCAGCTGCTCTCCTCCATGTAAATGAGATCATGTCAGTGGCCCTAGAGTGTACTTGCTCATATGTCCTACTGTGGCCACCCACAGCATTAACATCATGAACAATCTACTGGCAAATCTGCATTCTGCGTGACATATCTCCCCATACCCTTTCAAGCAGGAAGGCACCATGCTGCCTAAAAGCACCAACAATAACCTGATTCTCAGCATCAGTGAAGGGTGGTCTTTGAGGATTGTGCTGCCTGGGTGGCATAGTTCTAGGTGTCTCAAAATACAACAGAAGGATAATATACATAAGTATCACATAACTACAAAATAACTTTTCCCAGATAAAACAGAAAAGGTAAAATTTCAGTATTAGTCTCTGGAGAAACATAAAACAATCTAGAGATTTTAAATATGAACAACAAGCTGGATGAAATAAAAAGTAGAGTAAGAATAGCAACATATCCTTGTTGTTTGTGCCATAACAGAAATGCAGCTTTGCCCCCCCCCCCAAAAAAAAAAAACAGGCAAATGGCACATTTTGCTAACAAACCATCTTTGAAATGCTAAAAGTGCTATCAAATGAATTGTTCCTGAAACATATCTACAGATTTAACACAGAACATTCCATTTTAAGGCATTGCCAATCATGTATACCTGTGAAATACCCTGACATACATGCCCATGGCATCAGTACAATTCTAATTAATCCATACAAATACAAGTGTAAAAGCCTTTGCTACAGATTTTTCTTGATTACATTCCAGCACGTGCAGTATGTAGCCAACACAATGCAAGCATAGCTTTTCAAGTTCAGTAATCCTCTGTATAGATATATCCCAAAGAAGTAGCCTCTTTTTTTCTGTTCTCCACATAAACAAGTCTCCTCAGCTACAGTTTCCCTAGCTACACAGTAGCCTTTTTATGGTGTAGATTCAGGGCTGTTAGTACTGTGAAGATGCAAATCATGTGTGAACTTGTTAGAATTGCTGAATCTCAAATACTTGGCTCAATGTAGCAAATGTAAACATAGTGCAGGCACTCTGTCAGTGTTTGTTTTTAATGGACTGCAACAGTGAATGATTACTGGTTGGGAGAAGGAAAACACAACAGCACTGCAGGCTGCCCTACATCCAGTGGGTGTGTCCGATTAGATTTACAAAGTGTTAAATGTAAAGTTGGAAATGTAAATAAGCATCACACAATTCACAGGTTCTGTTCATCCAACCTCTTTTTCATTTGTTGGCCACTGCATATGATACTATTGCCATTTAATATCCTCACGCATTTTAAGGACAGTGATATAGAATAGCTTACAGACTGCATGTCTCAGATTACTGGTCAGATAAGGGAAGAATGACCAACAAACACAGAGAGGAAAGACAGAGCTGTATATTTGTAAGCAATAGTCATAACTGATTGTGTGATAAATTAGCGCACTGTAGCCAAAAATAATAAATGTACATATAAAAGTTGTATGGTTTTACATTACTGCAGATGATGTTGCAACTGGTTGCATGCAGAATGATTTCAGTTCTTTGCTGCAAATCTGTTTGTGTGGCAAAGAGGGATAAAGCACCCCTCCTGTGTTCTGAATGTTTATGGAGAAAGAGTTCAAATCCAAAACTATGTAGAAATATCTCGTGTCTACCAACATTTTCTAGTGTGTATGTCATAGATTGCTTTTCCTCATTTCACCTACTTGTACCTTTTCTTTCTTTTTCTTTTTTTTTGAGGGGGTAGTGGTTACATGATGCACTGCTTAGCGCAATCACTCCAAATGGAGGAAAATGAATTTCAAGTTTGGCTATGCTTATTTCGTTTGTGCAAAGCATGGCAGTGTGCAAACTGGACAACTGGCCCACCCAGGAAGCAGACAGAACACCTGTAGACAAAGCTCAGACAGCCAATCATTGAAACTGGATACATTCAGTTAATTGTGTTGGGCACCATGCAAACCCCCTAAGCGATTGCATGATGGTTAACACAGAGACCTCAAGAACAATTAGTAAATTAGGGAATGCCATGCACCTAGTCCTGTGGCAGCAGATGTAAGTGTAGGGCTGGAGAACACTTGGTCCTGGGTTCTAGTACAGGATTTGCAACCTTTTTTTTACTGTGGTGACAGTGCAGTTCATAGCAATGAATTGAAAAATGGAGAAGTGCTATTTCAAAATTCCTGTGGTAAAAGGTGTAAATTTAGGACTGCCCTACACGTGGTCCTGGGTTCTAATACACCATATACTGTATACTTTTGCTATTGCTCCACTTCCATTATATTCACTTTTGCTAATAACACTTATAATGGAGTCGATATGAATTATATGCATGATGGATGACACACCATTATTATGTTTTCAAATATATGACTGAGGGTAAACTGTGTACTAGATTTTGTAAGTATAATTCTGCTATCTGGACTTGCATGCCCTTCACAATTACTTAAGACACATTCACAAATGGATCTATATCCAGTAACCTTGTCAAGTCACACACATATATGTATAACAGTGCAAAGTGTCACCTGTATTTTTGTATGATTCCTGAGGATGTCTGAGCAGCACTTCTTCAGTGGCAAAGATGAAAAATCAGCACTATGGAAGAAAATGTTTTGTCCCTTATGCCTAGGTTTCAAATCCCACGATGTAAAAATCAGTTTTCTCAGTGTATAAAGGTAAAAACAAATGTGTTAGGTCATTAGCAGTGCATGTCTGCAAACCTAACTCACCTAACAGTTACCTTCCAATTTCCAATATATATTTCCAGGCTACATCAGTAGACACCCCTCAAACTAAGGACAAGTGTCAGACTGACCTTCCAATTTCAATTATTTAATTCCTCCTGCTTGAAACTGCTGTTCTCCGCTTAACATAGCACAAATGTAGTTGGTATCATTCGTCAGGTGTGCACAATACAAGTAAATGTGGCTACTGGAATTGGTGGTAGAACATCAGTTTCAATTTCTCTAGTGCAACTGGTAGACATTGCTGGCATTAGAGGGGAAGGTGCCAGGTTTAGGGTACAGTGGTGGGCTGTCCAGGAGTCTAGACTCCTGGTACAGCACCACAGCCAAAGGCATTCTGGTTCCAGTACAATTCTGAGATATGGGATATTTTGGATGAGGATGTATCCAGTACCACAAGTATCCCACACAGTGGAGAGCAATATAGTCATCATTTTAATGACCTACACAGGAGAAAAAGAGATACTGTCAACCACTGGTTGGAGGAATTTGAGACTGCCAAAATCCCACAGCTGTGTTAGTATGATAATAACAGAGTACTTATAAGACTTAGAAAGCTAAATATAGCCAATAATGGCATGCATAGGTTCACAGGTTTACAGGTAAATAATAGGCTATTGGCCCTAGGGCCTATACAAGCCTAGCCAAAAAGATACCCTGGCTTTCGCCACCCAAGAAAATTATTTTCCTGTGTCCCTGTTGAGCAGAGCCACAGAGGTGATCCCTGGGGTGAATTTCCTATTTCCCATCCAATCATCAAGATTTTTCTTGAAGAGTGCTAATGAGGAATTTTGTTTAATATAGATAGGTAGTTTGTTCCAGAGTATGGGAAGTCTCTGGGACAGGAATCTATCCCTCCAGCATGTCCTGATTATTGTTGTGACAAGATTTAGGTCCCTAGAGTGTGTAGCTTGGAGGTATTGGGATTTCTTTAAGTGGAGCATATCCAACAGCATTGGGTTTGACATAGCTTTGTATGTTAGACAAAGATCACCTCTGATTAGGTGATATGCAATGGAGTAAAGCTGGAGTTATTTGAGATGGTCTGGGTAGGGCATCTGTTTGAGGCCGGTAATCCTCTTTGTGAAGTATTTCTGCGGCCTTTCCAGTTGTTATAGATGTCTTGTGAGGTAGATACCAAAAGGGGCATTGTACTCAATAATGGGTCTAATGAGTGACAAGTAGAGGGGAACAATGACCTATTTTTCCTGGATGAGAAACCTTTTGTGATGAGATGTGCCATTTAGAAGTATTTCATGACTCCTGTGGTGATGTGATTATCAAAGGAGAGACTACTGTCCACCTGTGTCCCAAGGTCTCTTATCACACTTTTGGTGTTAAGTAGACTACCACCTATGTGGTAGCTCATGGGTACAGAGTTTTTCCAAAGGGGATGACAATGCACTTTTTGGCATTGAGCTTGAGGTCATGGCTTTGCCACCAGGCATCTGTCTCAGTGAGGCCCGTTTTTAGGATGTCCACATTGCTAGGAGTTTCAATTATGGCTCCTAGTTTGCAGTCATCTGTGAACTCCATTAGCCAAAGACCTTCTGTGTTAGCCTGTACTTTAGAAAAGTAGATGCCAAACAGGAGAGGACCCAGGACTGAACCCTGTGGTACTCTACTTGTCACTGGTCTGAAGTTGGATTTGGAATCTGCTGCTTTCACTGTGTGGGTTCTGTCAGTGAGCCAGTTGGCAACCCATCTTGTGACATAGGGATTTATACCTAGTTTAGTGAGTTTATCTATATAATATATAATATAATAAATAATCTATAACCGTCACTGTGCACCATTCAGTAAGCACAAAGCCTGAGGTGAGGTTATAATTGAATATGTTGCTTAGGTGGGGTACCAGTTCATTCTGTAGTTTATGTAGAACGCAGCCTGGGATGTTGTCATGTTCCATGGATGCTGTGTTCTTGGCTTTGGCGAGTGTGTTTTTTACCTGTGCAGCCATGATTACAGGAACTTTGCATTCTTCCAGTATAGAGATTGGCCCTTTAGGGGGTGAGGGGGGTAAAGTTAGCACTGAACCTATCTGCCAGGATGTTGGCAATATTAGTTGGTTCTGTATATTTAGTGCCATTGTGCTGTAACTCAGAGCAGATCTGAATGTTGCCATTGAGATTCTTGACATAGCTATAGAATGCTTGGTGGTTGTCTATAGAATCAGTGTCAGTTTTGTTTTCATAACTAGCTTTGGAGGATTTTATGAGGGATCTCAGCTTCTTTTTGAGGCTGACCAGGGAGTTCTTCCAGTCATGGGATTTTACTCTTTTTTGCAACAATTTCTTTCTTCTGTTGTAGTGTTTGTTTAGGCAGGGGACCACCAGATTGCCTTCCTTTTTTGGAGGACAGCATCTTGGTTCTGTTAGGGATAGCAAGATCAATGCACTTGTGTAAGTGCTTATAAAATGCACTTGTGTAGGATTCAACAGTCATTCCTCTATTGTCCATCTGCTTTCGCCTCCCAAGAACATTATTTTCCTGTCTCCCTGTTGAGCAGAGCCATAGAGGTGATTCCTGGGGTGAATTTCCTATTTCCCATCCAATCATCAAGATTTTTCTTGAAGAGTGCAATTGAGGAATTTTGTTTGATATAGATAGGTAGTTTGTTCCAGAGTATGGGAAGTCTCTGGGACAGGAATCTATCCCTCCAGCATGTCCTGTTTATTGTTGTGACAAGGTTTAGGTCCCTAGAGTGTGTAGCTTGGAGGTATTGGGATTTCTTTAAGTGGAGCATGTCCAACAGCTCTGGGTTTGACATAGCTTTGTATGTTAGGCAAAGATCACCTCTGATTAGGTGATATGCAATGGAGTAAAGCTGGAGTTTTTTGAGATGGTCTGCGTAGAACATCTGTTTGAGGCTGGTAATCCTCTTTGTGAGGTATTTCTGCGGCCTTTCCAGTTGTTGCAGATGTCTTGTGAGGTACATACCAAAAGGGGCATTGTACTCAATAATGGGTCTAATGAGTGACAAGTAGAGGGGAACAATGACCTCTTTTTTCCCAGATGAGAAACCTCTTGTGATGAGATGTGCCATTTAGAAGGATTTCCTGACTCCTGTGGTGATGTGATTATCAAGGGAGAGACTACTGTTCACCTGTGTCCCAAGGTCTCTTATTACACTTTTGGTGTTAAGTAGACTACCACCTATGTGGTAGCTCATGGGTACAGAGTTTTCCAAAGGGGATGACAATGCACTTTTTGGCATTGAGCTTGAGGCCATGGCTTTGCCACCAGGCATCTGTCTCAGTGAGGCCCTTTTGTAGGATGTCCACATTGCTAGGAGTTTCAATTATGGCTCCTAATTTGCAGTCATCTGCAAACTTTGTTAGCCAAAGACCTTCTGTGTTAGCCTGTACTTCAGAAAAGTAGATGCCAAACAGTAGAGGACCCAGGACTGAACCCTGTGGTACTCCACTTATCACTGGTCTGAATTTGGATTTGGAGTCTGCTACTTTCACAGTGTGGGTTCTGTCAGTGAGCCAGTTGGCAACCCATCTTGTGACATAGAGATTTATATCTAGTTTAGTGAGTTTATCTATATAATATATAATATAATAAATAATCTATAACCGTCGCTGTGCGCCATTCAGTAAGCACAAAGCCTGAGGTGAGGCTATGATTGAACATAGTGCTTAGGTAGGGTACCAGTTCATTCTGTAGTTCATGGAGAACGCAGCCTGGGATGTTGTCAGGTTTCATGGATGCTGTGTTCTTGGCTTTGGAGAGTGTGGTTTTTACCTGTGCAGCCATGATTACAGGAACTTTGCATTCTTCCGTTATAGAGATGGGCCCTTTAGGGGGTGAGGGGGTAAAGTTAGCAATGAGCCTGTCTGCCAGGATGTTGGCAATATTAGTTGGTTCTGTATATTTAGTGCCATTGTGCTGTAACTCAGAGCAGATCTGAATGTTGCCATTGAGATTCTTGACATAGCTATAGAATGCTTTGTGGTTGTCTTTAGAATCAGTGGCAACTTTGTTTTCATAACTAGCTTTGGAGGATTTTATGAGCGATCTCAGTTTCTTACTGAGGCGGACCAGGCAGTTCTTCCAGTCATGGGAATTTACTCTTTTTTGCAACAGTTTCTTTCTTCTGTTGTAGAGTTTGTTAACAGCAGGGGACCACCAGATTGGCTTCCTTTTTTGGGGGATAGCATCTTGGTTCTGTTAGGGATAACACGATGCAGGCACTCGTGTAAGTGCTTATAAAATGCATTTTTGTAGGATTCTGCAGTTGTACCTCTATTGTCCATCTGCATGGGTGTCGTGAAATTTGCCACTTCTGTCTTAAGAAGCGTGAAGTTGGCTTTGGAAATTTTTTTTATGATGGTTTCCCTAATGGGGGGTGGGGGTGGGATGTGGATGTCTAGGCTAATTAGCTTGTGGTTGGAACTGACCAATGAGGAATTGACCTCTGGTGTGGAACACTGGCACCCGTGTTGGTAATGACCAGGTCTAGGATATTGCTGCCCTGGTGGGGGTGTGTTTACGTTGATCCAAGGCATTGGAATTTATGAACTCCATAAAACATTGAGCAAAAGAGTTGGTATGAGTAGTTTTCCCAGTTAATGGTTGGGTAGTTGAAATCGACTATTATTAGGGTGCTGGATTGTACCCTAATATTTTCCAGTGTATCAAGAAATGAGGAGTGGGAATCTTGGGGCATGGTGGGGTATCTGTAGCAAGTTACAATATGGATTGCGGTCTTGCCCAGAGTTAGATGCACTTGGATAATCTCGGATGCATTATGCTGAGCAACTAGCTTGGAGATGTGGAAATCCTTAATGAATATAGACACGCCTCCACCTTTAGTGCTTCGGTCCAGGTTAGATGGCCGAAAGGTGTGGTATGAATTATAGCCTGGTAATGCAGGGGTGCTCTCTGGAGCCTTGAACCAGGTCTCTGTCACTGCACAGATGTTGATGTTCTCCATTTTAAGGAGTGCCTTGAGTGAATGCATTTTGAGGTTTAGACTTCTAGCATTGAGTAGCATTACCCTCTGAGTTTGCTTGCTTGTACCTGTTACAGTGGTGAATTTATCATTTTAACCTTGCCTACAAAAAGCACTATAGGGGTGGCTAAGAGCCTTAGCCAGTATCCAGAATTCCAAGGTTGACAGGTGCAGGCCATCTATGGCAAATCATCTTGGTCTGTTGATCATGTCATCCCAGGCAGACAGATACTGAAGCCCCTTAAAATGACACCAGAAGCTTAGCCAATTGTTGAAGTCAATCATTTTGTCCTTGTACTGTGGTATCTTTCTGGGTGATGGCAAGATGCTACTCAGGGCTAGGGTCATACCTGCCTGGGATACAAGATCGGAGAGCTCCTCCATGTGTCTTTTCATGTAGTCCAGAGAGGTACGTCTCAGGTCATTCACATCAACATGGACAATGACTGAGTCATATTTGTACTTGTTGTGGAGTGACCTGAGTGTGTGCATTATGTGGTGGATCCTGGCACCTGACAGGCAGCTGACAGTAACTTTCTTCTTATTTAGCCTGGTGAGTGGAACATCATTATGCCTGACTATAGAGTCACCTAATGCTCTTCTGCTCTTTTCTGTTTTTTCCCCAGCTGCCACTGAGTATGAGTTCAATTGGCAGGCTTATGTTGCTTGACTGGAAATACTGATGGAAGCAAGTGGTAAAGTGGTATATATGCAGCAGAAGAGAAGTGTTATTGTTGCATTAAATGTTAAATATATCTTTTTTTGGTCTTTTTAGAGTTGTATCAAATTGAGCACGCATATCCCAACTGTAAAAGCAAGTATGCATACATTAGTTTGTAGCACAATTCAATTGTATGAGTTCAGTATTAGACTGTTATTAGAGGTTGAGGTTTCAATACCACAATTCACAACTATACAATATTGTTATTTCTTTGATAATATTTACATTAAATTAAAAAAAAATTATACTAGTGGCACAAATGCCCTGCTGTAAACTTAATCTATATAACTGGAACATGTACAAGTGCAATATATGTACATTTGAAGGATTAGTTTTAGCAATCTGTAGTATAGCGTGCATCTATTAGGATGTATACTTAAATGTAATACTCAAGCTAAAAGAGTTGTATAATTGTATTAAGGCATTGTATGTTATATATGATGGTACTAATTTTATCTCTTTTCTTCTCTCACTCCAACTCTTATCTCTCTTTTTTCTTTTCTTTTGTATCTTGTCAAAATGTCTCCATGTCATCCATGTGTACCATATCACCAAATGCTATGCAGCACAGCGAGATAGGCCATCCCCAGTGGATCAGTCTGCCCCTCCTCCAACAGCTCCAGCACCAAAGCCAAGAACATTTGGGAGCATACCTGGCAACACTGTCTCTGCTGCCCCTGCACCATCTGTGCCCTCAGGTAGTACTGACCTGGAAGCTGGTGCAGGGGTACCCTTTGGGAGCAGTAGTAGAGGCGGTGATTTCATCACCCACAAGGGAGTTGCCAGGGATAGTCCGTAGGGTCATGTTCCACACCATTGTTGTATGCTACACTGGATAGAGACACTGCACTCCCTCATGGTCCATAGGAGGAGGAGGAGAAGATGTCAAGCACTCCAGCCACCAGTGGACTATGAGGACAGGGATGACAATCCAGTGGGTGAAGACTTGATTCTCACTGTCTACAAGCTTGATGTCCATGAGCCTGTGTTGTCCCCTCCTTCACCACAATCATGGTGTCCCTCATCCTTTTGTGTTCATCACCATCCCTGCCTCTTGTCTTGTTTCTCTTGTATGTTTGTATTTGCTTCCTTACCTATGAAACTTACCTGACCCTGGCATAACTATATCCATTACTCAGTAGTCCTCTCTTACTGAATTTAAAAAAAATGGGCACCTGTCCCACAAAAAAAAAAAAAAAAAATGTCCCATACATAGCTCTCTGTTTCACACACAGTCTTTCTTGACACACTTGATTTGGTCCAGTTGGCTATACAATATAATCATGTTATTATCACCCCTCTTTGTTGAGGTGACAGTCCAAATTCAGTTAATATTCAGTACATATTTTCAGTTTACACTGTTAAAGAAGTGGATATCTATGTTTTTTACTACATTCCTCCTGCACATTTCTGTATTGCTTTCCCTTTGTTCTTCCCCTTGCTTGCTCCCCATTTCACCACTTTCCTATGTACCTGATTTTAACACCCTTAATATGATCAAAAATAGAATCACACACAACACACATAAGTAGCAGAAAAAGCAATGGATTCCTCCAATTTATGAGATCTATATTTGCAATGAGTTTCACATTGCAGACCCATGCACAGCAATGGTGAATGGCAGTACAATGCTGCAATTTCCTTCACGCAATGCCACTTAACCCCGCTGCACTATGCCAACACACAGCAATACATGTACTATAAATAATTCATGTCATTGTATTATCAATGCTTATTTAAAAGTCTTTGAAAGTATTGGATACACCTGGATTCGAACCCAGTATCAAATGGGTTCAAAAAGAAATGTGTTAATGCATTTACACCTGCTGCCATAGAGTCAGTTAAGCAGCAGGTGTGTTTCATAGACTCAGTGCTAACTATCAGACTTTTGCAATGCAGCTCGCTTTTGTACACTGTTTAACTTCAAGCAGACATGGAAAATATTGAAAATGTGTATCCCACATGTGCAAACACTTTGCCAACTGTTGTGCAAACCCACTGCTCGCCACACTATGGAAAATGAAATATTATTTATATATTACTGCTGTTTACTGTCTGTTTCCTATCTATGACATGAAATTACATGTGGGAACATAACAAACGGAAGGACCTATCTAACAATATATCACATATTTACAATATAGCCATGTGTTGTCTCCCCTCAAGCTCTGCAACCCTTGTGTCTCAGTATTTTTCCACACATATCTCACCTACACTACAGAAGTTAATATCAAATGTTGTGTGTTATGCAATGCACATACATTTGGTAATATGCAGAACTGGATCTATTGACCTAGAAGCCTAAAAAGCCTTATCTTCAAAGCTATGGAAGGAATCAGCATGGACCTTAGTCATAGGGACATAGGTGACTTTCAACACTCTTGACCTGACCCATTTTTGTTTTGTGAACGGTAGATCTTGCTTATTAAACCTAGTGGACTTCTTTGATACTGACCCCAAAGACCTAGATGAGGGATAACAGAACATACTGCCTATGATGAGGTATCCAAGACCTTTGACACTACCCCCCATTCATGTAGCATAGAGTAAATCTCCAATCTGGGAATTAACCCACACATTACAAGATGGATAGCCAACTGTCTCACAGACAGAACACACACTGCCAAAGTTAGGGACTGCACCTTCACCACTAGACCACTTACCAGTGGAATATCACAAGGATACCTGCTGGGTCCTCAGCTGTTGGAAATTATTTCTTTGAAGTTCAGGCAAAGGTATATAACCTGTTGCTTATCAAGTTTGCAGATGGCTGTCTACTGGATGCAGTCATATAGAGTCCCCCCACTATGTTAACATATTACAGAAGGGGCTGACATAGACAAAAGATTGGTGCAAAACTCACAGACTGAACCTTAAAACAAAATATGCTTCATTGTCCCCTTTGGAAATGAAATACCCCTGCTAATTATGATGCACATAGCATCCCTCTAAGCTCAAATACAGCATTGTGAGACTTGGGAGCACATGTTGATACCAATCTACACTTCAATCACCATGTGTCCATAGTGGTGATACACACATTCTACATTGCACACCATCATATCCAAGACCAGAGAGGTCATAGCTCTGCTGTACTCTACCCTTATCAGACCACTAATTGAGTACAATGCTCCCTTCTGTCTGTACCTCATGAGACACCTACAGCAACTGGAGAAAACACAGAGGATGCTGACCAGAAGAATCCAGGGCCTCCAAAACCTGTCATACATGGAAAGACTGAAAGTCCTGTCACTGTACTCAGTATCATGCAGGCTGCTGAGAGGTGACCTATGCCTGGTCTACAGAGCAGTCTCATACCCTACCCTTCTGGAAATAGTGGACATCTGAAAATCAGATGGGACAAGAATAACTTGCTCCAGGGTTCTCAACCTAGCCTGTTACATAAACAGAACATACTGGAGAGACAGATATATCTACCAAAGACTGCCACTCCTCTGTAATAGGCTCACACTGCATGTCAAGTAGTGGTCCTCAATGATCGTATTCAAGCACAACCTTGACAAATGGATGAGTGATTTTAATTCACCCCTGGGAAGCACCTATGTCCCTCATGGCCAGGACAGGTTGGTGCTGATCACAAAATCGCTTTGCTAATAATGACCATCTAACGATGCTCAATTTGGGTACTTGTGTTTTTACATGGCTAGGCTTGTAATCATCCTAGGGCCACTAGGCTAGTAACCTCCTATGAACCAATCAAGCTTTGAGCTTAAAAACTGCAAAAGCAAACCAAACCAAACTGTTTAAAGTGAGAGAAACACAATAAGAGCTTGCAAGTTCCACAAAATCCTTCGTTTAATGAGCGTTTTCGGTGAGGACAATACCTCACCTTCCTCAGATAAAACTAAAGACAATTGACCCTGTTTTTATACAGACGTCTTAAAAGTAAATAGAAAAAGGCTAATTGAATAATTTAAACACAATCAATTATGTTTTAAAAGAAAACATACAACTGTGTATACATTTAAAATATCATATCATGTTATAACACTCTTAAAATGTTAAAGACACTTTTAAAAAGTACTTAAATGACGCCAAAAGCAGCAATCAACTTTTCAAAGCTTTACATGTTACAAAAGTAACATGCAAATGTTCAAAATATATTCCGGTAGTCTTCCACTCAACTTAAATGCATTATACACACATTAAATGCGTTTTAAATGTTTGTTTTATGACCAACTAGTCGAAGGCAAAAACAAAAACAAAAATAAACCAGGGACCAAAAACTACATACTAAATGTACCTAGAGGCATAATAAACCTGTGTCTATACTATAAGGACCTGAAAAATGGGGTCTAAAAATGTTAAAACAAAGGTCTTACAAAAAAGGACAAATCCTAAATCCCCCCATGAAATTTCTTTTCACATTTTCAATGCTAGCAATTTAAGAATACATTTAATAGAAAGGTATTCATTTAAACCTGGGGACATATGAGCTATTGTTTTAATCTGCCTCTTGAGTTTGTCGATCTCCAACAACAATTGGCAGGGGCCCCCTCTAATATCAACAAGCCTTTGTTGTAATACTATAAATTTAAAATGATGGTCGGAGTATTCCACAGTATGCTTCGCCAAAGCGTTGTTCATATCCTTTTTACTTATTGCATAACAATGTTCATAAATTAGTATTCCACTGTATGCTTCGCCAAAGTGTTGTTCATATCCTTTTTACTTATTGCATAACAATGTTCATAAATGCGTTGTTTAATTTTCCTATCTGTTTTTCCAATGCAAAAGGCAGTACAATGATCACATAATGCGGCGTAGATGACACTCCTAGTCTCACAGGTAAATCTATGATTAATTTTATAAGTATTACCCATAATAATAACTTCATTTGCCACCAAGATGTGTTTACACTGCGGGCATGCTCCACATTTGAACATACCTTTACATCTGTTAGAATGGAACTTTTTCTTTTGTTCAAGAAGAACTTTAAGGTTAAAATTTCTTCTATAAGTAATTTTGGGCAGGCCTCCCAACATCTTCTCTCCAACATGCTCTGCTGATGTCATTCACTATACGTTGACATGCAGTCTTGTAAAAGCCAGACTTGTGCTGTGGTGCTTGTGTAAAGTACTGAGTTCTGTAGTCTGTGTATTTAGATAGGTATGGGTTCTATTACCATTGCAGTCAAGTTTGTGTGTCTAGAAAGAAGAGCAGAAGTGTGTATCTTACAGTTACACCTCCAATCCCACAGATTGACATTCTTTTCATACAGGCCTCCCAAGGTATTCCCTCCAACATGCCCTGCTGATGCCATCCTCTAAGCTGACCTGCAGTCTTGTAAAAGTCAGAGTTGTGCTGTGGTACTAGTCCATGTACCTTGTGGGCTCTTGCTTGACATTACAGAGAGCCTTTTACACCTGTGTGTGTGACACTGTTATTACCATATTCTCCTTAACAGGCACCGCTGATTCTATCAGCTATAAAGCATTCTCTGAGACACCCCAAGTCAGATTTGAGCTGTGGCACTTTGCTTAAATATGAGGTCTATAGTCTGTGTAGCTAGATAGGTAGTGGTTCTATTCTCAATGCAGTCATCCTGCGGGTGTGTGTTTATGCTCCTGCATAACATTACAAAGAACCTTTTACACCATTATGTGGGACACTTTTATTGCCATATTCTCCTCAACAGATGATGTCATCAGCTATATTTTTATGTGAATATTCAAAATTCCCACCAGAGCAGTGTCAGAGACTGGCCTAGATGCCAAACAGACATCACCTCATCTTATCTGATACATATTACAGTGACCTGGCTTTCGGTCTATCCAAGTACATTATGGCATGGTTTGTAGGCCCTGTGTTTTCTTGACGAGAAATCCCTGTGTTCTCTCCAGCTGCTGTATATGTCTGGTGAGGTACATGCAAAAGTGAGCATTATACTCTATTAGTGTTCTGATGAGGTTTGAGTACAGTGCTGCCATGCAATCCTAAGATCTGAATATGATGGCATGACTTATGATGTGCACAACATAGCCTTTCAATACCAGTGTGGGCACTTACTGGTTGAAGTTCAGATTGCTATCTATATGCATTCCCAGGGCTTGCATCACTGGGTTTCAGCATTGCAGGACTGTTTTCAATGCTGTAATTAGCATGGAATTCCACTTTTCAGAAGGACAAATAAAAGACACATTTCTGAACTTATTTGTAGACTGTTTGGCTTTGTCACCAATCATTTGTCTGTGTTAACCCCTCCTGTAGTATGTTATCATTGGTGGACTCAGTGATTGCACACAATATGCAAGAATCAGCAAACTTGGTAAGCCAAAGGCCATATTCCTTAGCCTGAACTGTCAAAAAATAAATTTCAAACAATAAAGGGTCAAGCACATATCCCTGGGGCATGCCATTGGTGACAGTTCTACTGGTACAGGTTGATTCACCAACTTTCATTGTATGCTTTCTCTCAGTGAGCCAACTGGTTACCCATCTGGTGACATACACCTTACTGATATGGTTGAATGCACACTTAAGTACATCCTCCACACAGGCTATGTTCCCATAAAAGGGTGTACATCAACATCCATCCATCTGAGTTGGGGGAACAACACTTGATGCATGCATGTATAGACACATCCTGACTGTCTTCAACTGTGAGGTGCACCAATATGTCATCATGGACCTTTTCTGAATGGACAATATTAATGTACTGGCTGTGTGTAACAGACCTGTGTAAGTTGTTAATGCCACATCATGTCTATTACATCTGATAGATGTCCTCAAAGAGAACATTGAGGGCATACATGATGACACCACTATCATCCTGTTGAACTTGATCAGGCCAGGGCATTTGACACAAAGGTTTACAAAATACACTGTCAGGTGTGACCATAAACAGCTATATCACCAATGGGTAGACCAGTGGATCACAAAAGTGGCATCTAACTATGTTGACATATGTGAAGTGACCTATATTTCAGGTTCAGTGCTCAGGTCAGCACATCATGGCTGTCAGCTAGGCCCTTTCCTTTCCATTATTTAAGTGATGGACATCACAGGTGACATGCACATCCTGTGTCAAAACAGCTGCCTGAAGGAATACAGATTCTTGGCAATCATTGAATCCATCTGTGATATTAGTATAATACAGACAGCATCAGCACACACCAAAGATTGCTGCCACAGCCATGACACCTGCAATGACAAGAAGACATGAGGGTTTTTTTTACTTCAGGAAAGCAAACACACAACCTAAGTATAACATGGACATCACACCCTATAATCAGACCAATAGGTATGTTACCTGTGTCCTGGGGTAGATGGTAAGTGAAACATGCACCAGCATGTGGTCACACTGCTGACTACTCCTTTGTATGTAACACAAGTACAGAGTATGTGAAGGACATCCACATCAGAGGCCATAATAGCTCCATAGTTCCAATCCTTTATCACACCAATAACTGAGTACAATGCATCCTTCTTCATGCACTTCCCTACACATATTCCACTTATTTGTAACTGAAGTGTACCAACTTTGCCACAGTGAGCTGTCACACAACTTATTGGCCATAGGTAAGTATTCTTTGTTGTGTTTTTAAAAACATGTTATTAGAAATGCTGATAAAAATACAATCAACATATAGAGAATGAACCGTTTTAAATTATGTGAAAAAATGGTCATATACAGAAGTAAACAAAATTTAACTATATACAAAATTGTTCACCATAGTTCTTAAATATCAACTGAAATAGTCCTTAGTTTACAAATTTGCAATAAAATTAAATTATTTTTGTAACATTTCATAAATTTTGTTCCAACTACTGTAAGTAGACGTATTCCTAGAACATCTATACATGTTTGTCAGCATTTCCAAATAACAAATTTCATTAAGTAAATTTTTAAATTCTTGTAGTAACAGAGAAGATTGTGATTTCCAATTCCTTGTAATTATTTTCTTGGCTATAGATAATATAGACCACATCAAAGGGTGAGTGGATGTTTTTATACATACTGGTATCGGAGTATTAAATAATATCAAATATTTAATTAAAGTAAAATTATCTGTAAATATTGCTTGCAAAAAATCATTTATATCTTCCCAAAATTTTTTTTAGTTCAGTGCAGCCAAAGAACATATGTGACCAGTCTGCATTCAATTGCTTATTGCATCTCCAGCAATGTACATCTTTTTTTTCAATTTTACTCAATATTAAAGGAATAGTAAAAGATCTATTTAAATATTTCCATGCAAATATTTTCCATTTGAGAGAGGAAGTAGTTAGACTTGATGATTTTAACATATTAATATTATCTTTATCAGTAAGAAGTTGGCTATTAATGGTATAAAAAGAATTCCAATAACTGTCAGGAAAATCATCTAAGTCAAAATTTTTAGCCATATATATATATATATATATATATATATATATATATATATATATATATATATGATAATTTATTAGTATTTGGAGAAATACTCTGGATTGATAAAATTAAATATTGTATTAAATAAGGTATTACTTTCTTTGTTGTTGAAGACATTAATTCAATATTACTTAGAATAAACTTCCTTCCTTCTTGTAAATCTAACCAAAAAAAGGAATCAAATTCAAATTCAGTATTGACAGGATTTATTGATTTCACATTTGGTACTAAAAAGTTAAATTTTTCTGTTGAAAAGACGACATTTTATAGAATTAGAAGTGAAAAGAATTCCTTGTGTGTAAGCTATGGGAAAAAGAAGAAATGACTAGTCTTAATATATATTGTATTTACATATAACATTTTAAAAAGATTTTGATAAGAGTGTTAAATAATTACTTTTATATTTTTGAGTAGAATAATTAGATAACTGATCTTTCAGAATCCAAATAGAAGGATTATTTATAAATGATAATCTTTGTGAATTAATGGTATTTAATGTGTCCACCATTAAAGTTTCTATTTTTTTTCCATTTAGCCTGATATTTAACATCCATTTAAAAGGGATATAATTTTAATCATGGATGAGATTGAGTAAAATTCTAAATATGGCATAGCTATGCCCCCTTATCCCAGTTTTTCATATGATGTATTAATGTGATTCTGGGTTTATTTGGGTACCATAAAAAATTATGAAACATTATATTTATTTTTTTAATTATCCAATTAGGGGGGTGGTGAAGAAATAGATTGAATAAAATAAAGTATTTTAGGAAGTAAAATCATTTTAATAATAGTAAGTCTTTCATCCATGGAGAAAGAAATTTTATTTCAGCGTTTAATCAAATCTTCTAATGTTGTTATACTTTTATTATAATTAATTTGTGAGATATCTTTAGTATATTGGCTGTTACAATACCAAGATAAAGACTTTGATCAGATTGTGCTAAATAGTTTTTATATTCATCTTGAAGATTAAATTGTTTTGGTCCAATTAAAATAATGTGTGTCTTATTATTATTGAATGTTAGACCTGAATTTATTTGAAAGAGATTCATGTTTTTAAAAAAGAACTTGAATAGAAATTTTTTCACCAGCAAGGATTAGAAGAATATCATCAGCAAACATTTGTATTTTGGAAGATAATTTGGAATTTAAGTTATAACCTACTATATTATTATCCCATCTGATTAAATTTGCCCAAGGTTCCATAATTAAAGTGAATAATAATGGTGATAGGGGGCATCCTTGTTTAGTGCCCTTAATTATTGGTATGCTCTGAGAAATACTAGTGCCAATTTTAATATATGCTAGACTACCCTTATAAAGTTGAGATATGAGATTTATAAAGTTATGGGAGAAGTTTAGTTCTTCTAAAATGATGAATAAGTAGTCCCAATTAACTGAATCAAATGCACAGTTAATGTCTAAACTAATTAGTCTTATTTTTATTTAAATGTTTGACTGATTCAATCAAAATTAATGTTATCATATGTATTTCTATTTACTATTAATCCAGTTTGATCTTCATCTATCAAATTTGGTAAAACATATTTTAATTTGTCTGCAAATATGGGCATAAACATTTTGTAATCTATATTAAGTATGAAGAACATTTGGTGGGGTCTTTATTAGATTTAAGAATGGGCGAAAGAAAAGTGCATTTCCAAGAGGGTGTTTTTTTTAATTCTTCTGATATATTGAAAACCTCATGTAGTAAATATAAAGCTTTATTAGGTAATATTTTATATAGTTGTGATATAATGCCATCATTACCTGGAGCCTTATTAGGTTTTAATTTTTTAATTTGTATCTGAATGTCTTTAAGAGATATAGGTTTGTCAATAGTATTTTTTGTTCCATAGATAATCTTTTGTCAGTATATTTATTAATAAAGGCTCTAATATTTTCCTTTGGATCAATAGTATTAGAGCTATGATTAATATTTAAAAAAACTCCCTAAATTCAGATAGAATGTTATACAAGTCTGAGACCATCTTCTTTTTCTAAGGTGAATATATTTCATTAATGTGGTTGATTTTGTTTAGTCTTTTAGTTTTGTTTGCTAGCAACTTTAATAGTTTAGGATTTGTTGTGAAGTTTATTAGTTTAAACTTTTCTAAAATTATTTTGGTTTTGTGATTTAGAATTTCTAAATATTTACTATTTAAAGGATGTATTTATTTTTGTTTGTCAGTTGTATATTTTCCTTTGTTATAATTAAGCTTTAAATTATCTAGTTTAAATTGTATATCACTAAGTTCTTTGTTCCATAATTTCCTTTTATTTTGATACCAACTTATAATTTTCCCATATAAATATGCTTTTAAAGCATCCCAGATATATATTTCTGATATGTTATTGGTACTATTAAGGTCTATAAAGTTTTGTATTTCTAATTATATAAGTTCTTTAAATTCTTCTAACTTTGTAATATATGCAGGTATTCTTTTCATTTGAATGCTATAGTTATTATTAATAAGTATATCAAAAGTTATAGAGTTATGGTCAGAAAGAGGACAGGATATAACTTTTGTTTAGATTAGGGAGTCTGTTAAATCTTTAGAAACCAAAACTCTATCTATTCTAGAGTGTGAGTTATGTCTATGAGAATAAAAGGTATAAAATAATGAATTTGGGTCAGCAAAATTATTAATGTCTTTTAGTAAGAATATATCAATGAAATACTGAAAGAAGATGCCAGACACCATCCCTCCCTCCCTGCATTGATACATAACAAGACTTTAAGCAATAAGAGGAGAACAATTCTCCGAATTGAAAAAGAAGATGAAGTTATGATATACATATGGTTGAGGAGCTAATGCAGTTATAACTATTACACTGAAGATTTAGCAAATATTATCAGTATCGGAACTACCGAGACGCTGCCTGTTTCACAGTTATAATACTGGAATTTCCTTCACTTTCTGTAGTGAGACAGTGACAGTGGGTTGATTTTTCTCAGCTTTTGTGATATCAGCACAGCTGTCTGTTTCAACGATAAAAGTGGCAAGCAGAGTACAAAAATCTCACAGAAAAAAAAAACATGCTGTTATTCAACCAACGTCTGCACACCAGTAAGACCTTGAAATAAATTGACAGAGGCTTCCCAATCAGAGCCGTTTCCTGCTGCTGCTGCCTAGATCATTTATTTATTTCAAGTTCTGGTTGTATGGTACTTTGCTTGTTTTATTTTATTAATCTTGTTTCTGTTAAGCCTTTTTTCTCTTGTTATAATGTAAAGCCTACGGGCCAGATTCCTAAGGACCTGCTCTCTGTCTAAGTGTATACTTATTTTATGTTTATGGACAAACCGTGTTTGGAATAGTGGCGTTATATGGTCAAAGGACGAAGAAGTGAATGCTGATGTCTGGATAATTTTGGTGAACATATATTTAGTCATTTGGGGCCCTGCATCCACAAACTTTAATACAAACTACAACTCACTTATAATGGACACTTATTTAACAACATTTTTGTTAAAATTAAAATATATTTAGAATTGTTTAGTTTAACATCTTATTTTTGTAAGCATTATTTGTCAGAAGTAGTAGCAACAAACTCACTGATTTTTTTAATTTTTGTATGTTAGTTTGATGATCTGTTGGGAAATATATGGGATCTTAGGTATGTGAACAAACTTTAAGACAAGTTATGTTATAGATATGGACGTTTGTTCTAATTTCTCAATGGACAGCACTATTTTGTATTAGTGCACATCAGACTATATAAGATGGGTGTGTATATATATTTTTGATATATATGCCAAAGTAGTTTTTGGTATTTTTGAATTTACAGGTCGGTTTGTTTTATAAGACTTAAACTGACATTTATAGGCTATATGGTCTTTTGATATTTTTAATTTGATTTAACTAAGGGTCTTGGGGTCAGTGACTTGTGATTATCGCAGTAGAGTTTTAGAGTTTTTCACTCTAGCGGAATTGACATATTTGATCACATGCTTTTGTATTTTTGCTTGACAGTTTTTTGCTATTTTATATTTAATGTATAAATTGGTACTAGGTCTGCTGTAGTTTTTTTCCTGTGAATTGTTAGGATAGATTGCTTAGGGCACAGTTCTGTTCATGTTGTATAAGTCAGTAATCTAAGTGTATCTGAATAGACTACAGAAAAAAAAAACTTCTACTGTATGCATATACTCTCTTATCTGTTTTGACATTGTAACATTTATTTTATTGTATTCTGTCTGACGTTGTTATTGTATATCTTAAAATATTTAGTTTATACTGAATATTATTAAAATTAAACCGCACCCTCACTCCATTAAACCCACCACAACCTCTATTCCAATAAACCACATTACTGCATACCACCTATCTCCTTCTACACCCATCCACAGTCTTCCAACACAGATAACTCAATCACCATGTCACCAACACCACACTCCCACAACCATATCATCCCATTACTTTTGCCTTCCCTATCCATCTGTCTTTACTTTTTCTCCTTCATTACTACTTATCACCATTCACTTAACACTATGCACTGTATCAAATCCCCCACCCTACCATACACCACAAACCATCCCTTCATACCTGCAAACGCACAACCAATTATCCTTTACCCTTAAATTTTTCAACTCATCTCTCCTATCCATTACTCCTCACAATCCAAAAAATACCCCAGCCTTAAATACCACTTCCTAACTGTATTCTACCTTAAAACCATTACTAGCATTGCATCCCAACTACTACTAGGAGGTGATATCCACCCCAACCCTGGCCCAACATACAACACCCATATCACACCCAACCCCAACCTCCCATTTAAGCATAAACCCACTGATTTACTCATTCTAAACCTAAACATTTGCAGTATCGTAAATAAAATAGAACAGTTACATGGAGTTATCTCTGTATACAACCCAGACATTATAGTAATTACAGAAACATAGCTTAACCCCCACATTAAAGATAACTCTATAACTACACCTGGCTTCAACATATTAAGAGTTGACAGACCTCACAGAAAAGGTGGTGGCATTGCCCTTCTTTACAAATCCAAATTACAAGTCCAGCTCCTTCAAAAAGAATCCCAGATTTCAACACTTCCGAGACCCTATTCACCAAAATCCTACTAACCAACACAAACAACTAAACCTACTCAGCATTTATATACCACCAGGAGACAACCTTAAGACACTAGACTCAATACTCCACTGGGCTTCCTACTCCCTGTCCCAAGAAACTTTACTCCTAGGTGATGTCAACATAGACTGGAACACTATACACTCACCCACAGCCACTGACCCCACAAACCTATATAATTTTATACAACTCATACACTCACCCAAAAGAATTGACAAAACCACCAAACGCGAATCCACCTTAGACTGGATCCTGACTAACCAGCCCAATACTGCCCACCTATCTGGAATACTACCTGACTCCCTCAGTGACCATAACTCAACCTTTTTCCTTCGACACAAAATAAAATTTACTAACACCCCTGCTCTCTTACAAATCCGTTCCCAAAAAAACTTCTCTCCAGAACAATTCTCAGAAGCCCTAAAATCCTGTGACTGGGCTCCCATAAAAACCCTTCCCCTGGAAAATACAGTAGAATACTTTAATGCAAAATTCCTACAGATTTTAAATGAACTAGCCCCACTGAAAGCTATATGATTGCGAAGTAACCCTGCCCCCCTGGTTAAACAAAGCCACAAAAATCTTACTCATGACTAGAGACAAAGCTTGGATAACTTGGCAAAAATACAAAACTCCCATAACTAGGCAAAGCTTTGCTGAGCTCAGAAATAACGCAAAAAAACAGGTTAGGTTGGACAAGAAACACTACTATATTTCCCTACAAAGTAAACATAACAACAACCCACAGAAATTCTGGGCTGCAGTGAACAACATCTTCCAGCCTAGTAAAGCTACTTCACCACCCCCAGATATCACAGGTACTGATCCACACATAGCCTCTAGTTTTAATAACTACTTTACCTCTTCAATACTGAACCTGGTAAGTGCAATATCACTCATGACCCAACATCAACCCTTAAACTACCAGACTAATTAACCCCCTTCACTTTTAACCCAGTTCCAACTACAACCATTCAAAATCTCTTAGCTAAACTCAAACCTACCACCCTAGCTGCCGATAGTCTCCCAGCTCAATATCTCCAAATTGCATCCAAGGCCATCGCCAACCGCATCTCCCTGCTTATTAACAGATCTAGCTCCTTGCATTCCATTCCTTCATTATGGAAAACCTCATATATCATCCCTCTCCACAAGGGAGGTCCATCTACTGACCTCTCCAACTACAGTCCCATTGCTATCCTATCACTCCTCTCAAAAATTCTAGAAAATGTATCCACCACCAAATTCTTACCCATCTGTTAACTAACAACCTTATAACTAAAACCCAACATGGATTCAGACCTGCCCATAGCACCAACACTGCTCTAATTAACTTCTCCAATACCATAAACTCGCATAGGAACCAAGGGAAGCTGGTCTCTGCCACCTTCTTAGACATATCCAAGGCATTTGATACATTTTCCCTTAGCAAACTCCTCACCTGCCTAGCAGAACTCAACCTCGATGACTCCACCCTAAAATGGTTTTACAGTTACCTAAACAACCAGTCACAATCTGTCAAATGGGGCAACTCCCTACCCCCCCCACTCCCTGTCACATGCGGTGTCCCACAAGGTTCAATCCTTGGTCCCCTTCTCTTCAACATATTTACAAATAATCTCCACCTAGCTACCATTAAAGCCAACATCATCCAGTATGCGGATGACACTACTCTAATCTGCTCAGCACCAAACATCCAATTACTACAAAGTAAAGCCCAGGAATCTTTCACTGAGGTAGAGAACTGGCTAAACAACTACCAACTAATACTAAACCCCAAAAAAACACAGCTAATACTATTCCACCCAATCTTCCACTCCTCCGCCACCTTTACCATCATGTCAACCAATGGCACCCTCATCACCCCAGTAACTGAGGCCAAACTCTTAGGCATCACTATTGATCAACAACTTAAATTCAACAAGCACGTATCCCAAACTATCTCTAAAGTCCATAAAAATCTTGGTTGCCTATATCGTTGCATACTATTCCTAACCCCCGAAACTAGAACAACAATAGCCAGAACTCATCTCTTATCAACACTACTATACGCCTCTCCAGTCCTCACCAACATTAACAAAACTAACCTGAACAAACTCTCCACATGCTACAATAAAATAGCTAGGTTTGCTGCCAATAATAGATCACATTCCCACCACTGCCAATCCCTAATTAAACTGCACTGGTTAGAATTTCCAAACCTCCTACGCTACCACCAACTAATCATATCCCATCAAATTCTTTTTCATCTGGGGAAGAGCCCTGTCCTAGCTGACATACTAAACTTTCACAACCCCAAAAGGGAACTATGTTCATGTAACAAAAACCTGATTGAAATCAACCCATGCAATAACAGCGCTGGGGAGGCCCTATTCTCTTATGATGTTGCTAAAGTAAGGAACACCCTCCCACCTGAACTCAGGCTACAAAGTCAAACAAGCACCTTCAAAGGCCTTCTTAATTCACACCTCTATGCTAACCCTCTCTGCAACTGCAAAGACCCCCCTTGAAGACTCACTACTCCATATAAGTGACCCTCTGTATGCCTCCATTGCATACACTATATTCTCACCTGCTACGTACTTTTTTTTGTAAATATTGCAAATAGGGGTTCTACTCCGGAGTATCTTATTGTTTGAGTATCTTATTGTTTTACAAAATTGTTCTTGTACTTCTTTGTTTCTCTTACCTTGTATACCAGTTTTTTTATTGTTATCTAAACCATGTATGTTCTCTGTTAACTTCCTTGGAGCTTTTCTCCCCTGGACTCCACTGAAAACTGACACTTTGCCTCCAGCTGGATTTATCCTGGTAAAATAATGTTAAAATAAATAAATAAATAATTTGTTGCAGAAGCTGATATTTTCCTTTTACCTTTATTAGAAGAGTCATTAGAATCAAGAATGCAGTTAAAATCTCCTGCTAGTACTATGTTTCCTTTTGCAAAATGAACAATTTGGTCCAAATGTTGTCTAACTGTATTAGTTCCTATACCTCAAATCCAGTAAACATTCACTAATGTATACATTATTTTATTTAATTCTATAATTATAACACAAAACATTCCTTTATTATTCTTGTAAACATCAATTATTTTAGGCAAGGGTATTGACTTATTCCAAATAATAGCCACTCCTCTCTTCTTTTGAGAGTGTTCTGAACTAACTAAGACAGAAGAGGATTTATTATTAAGTTTAGATATGTCTACAGGTAATAAGTGGGTTTCTTGTAGAAATATTAGTTACGATTTATGTAACTTAAGGTATTTAAATAGATTTCCTCTCTTATTTGGATTATTCAAACCATTGATGTTGATTGATATACCGATATATGTAAAAGATATTGACCATGGAGTTATATAGTTATAATAACTAATAGGAATACTATATGATATTTTCCAGTTGTTTGGAATTAAATCATTAATCAGATATTTTTGGATAGATTTTCTGTTCATATTAATGGTGAACATTATTAAAACAATTGAAAAACTTTTGTTATAACCAAACTTTAAAATAATATTTACAACCCAATCCCTTCTGGACTTTAAAACTCCCAATTTAGGTGATATATTATCACCTAAATTAATCATCAAACTAGTAGCAACATCTAACCAGCTTCTGTCTTAATAAATGACATTATTCTTCAGACACAGAATATTTTATCTTCCTATCATAGTTTTTTATGTGTAAAGATAAAACAGTTACTACTACCTTTGTTATATTTTAAAAAACTCTATCATTGAGAATAATATTTTCTAGGAAATCTAATTAATTACTAACCACATAGTAAAAACATTTTAAACAATAACATATAGTTACACATTCTTTCAGACTAAACAGATTTCATAGTCCCAAAAGTTTCTGAGTAATTCCAATTGAAGTTTATCCATTTATTACTATAGTTGTCAAATACTGCAGAAAAGCAGATGTAAAGTCTTTAATTCCATGCTTCTGTCTTTATTCATTGCGTAGTTCTTTCTTCATTCCAGTGTTAGTATAGGAATATTAGCTGACGTTAACATTTTATCAACATTGCAAATTAATCAGAACACTAAAGTTTATTAATCTGGAGTAACACATAATATATAAAGGTGACTGTAGTAATTTTAGACACTTTTCTAATTAGAAATAAATGTATTTAGGTAAGTTTCAAAAAGTTCCCACCTATGATTAGTTAATGTCTTATTGACTAGGAAAATAACCTCTCTCCCTTTTGTATATTACTTGAAAAAGCATCTTAAACCTAATATTAACTTTGGTTAAAGGCTCTGCAAACAGTACTTATAAAGAAAATAATGTAGTCATTATCATAAAAGTGTATGGTACTATGTTGCAGATCCTAGTGTGTCTAAAATGTGTTCTCTCATCATTGTAGCAGCTAATGTCTCTCAAATGCATTTATTCTCATCAATTTCCCATAAAGCTTAATCTATGCTACATAAAGAATATGCCTGTTCATGAAGTGATTTCAAAGAAGTTAGCAGCATTAAAGGAAGTTAAGTGCTTCATCAAGCAAATTAATACTACCTTTATAGCAATATATCCATTCATATTTGAAATTTGATAACTATTTATCTAAATTCTACCTTTAATAATGATGAAATTCTTAATTGGGCCTCTTACCCTAGTAAACCAGCAAATATTTTCTATGGGGACAGGTAACTGTGTTCCTGGATTTCATAAATCCATTCTTTTAATGAATATTCCTGAATTCATTTATTTGTTTCATACTATTAAGATCGTGAACTATATTTCCTATGATATGGTGACTGAACACCTCAGCCCTCATTTGCCTACCATGTGACCTTGAACGAGTCACTTAAAGATAATTAATTGGAGACAACTTGCAATTTGAGTAAGGCTTCTCATTTATCTGGTCTAAAAGTCTATTAGCTACCTGTGAAGCTACTTCCTGACAATAACCTCACATTTTTTGCTAACTGCTGCCACTATCCTATCACTTAGTACTTGCTAGTCAAGTCCCAGTAAGATCAACATCAACATATCCTTTGCCAGCTATGCTGAAATAGATTCCACCCAGCCCTGTTTACACTCCACAATAATGATGCTGTCACCCAAGGTCATTACCTTGCATTTGTTTGCAACACACTTCAAATTCAGCTGTTGGATCATTTTTGCAGCCATTTCAGTTATTTCCTTAGATTCTTCCCTGATCTTCCCTGTTACACCTATCTTTGTGTTATCAACAAGGAGGGCTCTGTTTTCTGCTCCCTCAAATGTGTATATGACGAAAACACTAAAGAATTCTACCCACAATACAGACCCTAGCAGTACTGAAATCCCATATTCATGATGACCTCCCTCTTACCACAACTCTAGATTCTACCATTCAACCATATGAAAATCTGATTTCTCAGACTGTAATGTGATGTTTGCATTTTATGTATATTTTCTAGGCACATTGTCACTTCTTGATTATTCTGAGCTAAGATCAATAAATATTAGATACCCAAATGGCTGAATGAAATGCATCTGTTTGTGTGTGTATGTATGTGTGTATGTGTACATCTCTCTGTTTTTACCTCTCCTGTAAAATCTAACCATTCACCTAGTCTAGCTGATATAACAACGCACTTGAAATTTTCACATTATTGCTTCAGCTGCAGGTTCGCTCTGGAAATGTGCAAGTGCCCATGGCAGAAAGGGAGCCATCAGATCTGTCTTTGTCCCACACTTGGCAAGAAGCAAAGAACTTGTATAGCATGCTGTGCTGCTCCAAATGGCAATATGTTTCCATATGTGTGTGCCTGCCTTGCTGGTCTGGGAATCACCTCAATGCGTACAGACACAGATAATAATACACTACATAATGGCAATGCAAGACTTGCATATTAGTCTTGCATATTTCAATTCATGCATTTCTGATAGATTGTTAGTACCACTCCCGCTTCATTGCATTGTGCAATGATCACATGATGCAACTTGTCTAAACATTGCCATTTATTGAAATGACTTTTAGGTATTGACACAAAAGTCAGCAGAACACACACTGACAACTATTCTGCCACAGTTAATGGGCTAAACCTGGACTGTCAACCTCCTGACATCAAAAACATTAAAAATTAAAACTATATAATATAGGGCATTGTATGGGCTTCACTGCTATAACGTCCAGCAATACAGTACCAGCTACACAGCATACAGCAACATATGTGCAAGCAGCGGAAACAGATTCACTGAACAGCATTTCCAATTCCACTAGAAATCAGTCAGCGCATTTAAAGACTTGAGAGGGCCTGGCAGTTTCAGACTTTGCAGCATACTGACTAGCAAAGTACTCCAACTCAGACCAATGAAACTTTCCCCAAGGTTATTTGCGCAACCTCAAAAGCAGCCCTAACTGACTGCAGAACACATGTACACAATGGAGATGTGGTGTATCCTATTGTAAGAAACAAAAGATACTGCAGAAGTCCAGCTGATTCACCTATAAGACACTGAAAAGACTATTGAAAAAAGCAGTTTCATTTAGAAGATATGAAAGATAATAAAGATTATGTTTCAGTCAATCAAACTTCTAGTACATAAACCTCTTCAAGATGAGTGTCTCACATCTAGACAATGCATGACTCAATGTTTTGATGAAGGTCACTACTTTGCTATCCCAGAACACTTGCTGTGAAATTAGTGGAAATGCTGACAAAAGAATCACTTTCTAGAAAGATTAGTCTGCTTCTAAATACCTGGTCAGATAATAAAAACTAAACAAGTGTCTAAAAATATAACAGCCTGGGTGGCAGCTCTTTTTTCAGAATGCTGGAAAAACGTGACAGTATATCCACATACCTACTAAATATGGCGCACACATTATCTTATTGCTGGTATGCCTTCATAAAACATCTATAAACAGACTAAATTAGTAATCTTGCATATAAATGCCTACATTTATCACTGATTTGGTAAAGTTAAGTATCACCAAAAAGCTAGTTATTAAAGGAATCACAAATATAAACCTTTGAGTTATACTGCTAAAATGAACATTTTCTTCTTTATCTATGTTTCAGAAATATGAAAGGAGTATGAAATGATTCATCAAGACTGCAGAAGGACATTTAAGAGAAGACCTCACATGGGGTGCTCAGTACATTTTGCTTTTCCTACTAAAGGGACTGTGGATCAAAACCTTTCTTGGGACAGCAAAACAAAAGAATCTCTGAATATTGTTTCAGCATTCCAAAGCAATGTATTTCCTTGAAGACCAGGGTCAAATGTTAAACCGAGACTTTGCTTGGATAGTCACGAATGCTTCATGTACATTGGGGCCACATGAAGCAATGAGAAGTTCTTCGAGCTGTTTTTTGAAAGGCAGGTATAACAGAGTCTAGCGGGAAACCAACAGCTTCTTTTGATGATAAATTGATGACTTGTATGTCTCGAGACAATGCCAGCAGCTCACAAGTGCAATTGCGAAGCATAAGAAAGCAACCACCATCAGTCAAATCCCCAAATCACCTCAATACAACACAAACCAACATTAGTCAACCAGCACACCAGTCTTAACATGAAAAGAACTCACACAAATGACCTGGGACCAACAAATCCCTCCAATCTACAAAAACATTTCATAGACTCATCAGAGTCTCTCACCGTCCACCAAGTCCGCACATCAAAGCAAACCCATCTCAAGGAAACAATGGCATTTCAGAAGTTAACAGCTTCTCAAAGACAGGGCCTCCTTTTGTAACAATATGAAACTACTTTCTTTCCAAGCCTTAACAGCTCCACACAACAATATCAAGCCACAATACCAGTCCTTAATCAAAACGATCATAAAATACCCATTTTATAAGAGAGAGATTACCAAGATTAACATAAAGAGAGAGAACGCATGCCTCTATATTGCATCTACAAGCCACCAAATGGAAAATTATGCACCAAAACACAATAATAAACTGTTATGAATCTTACAACTTTCAAGCAACTACAGCCTAGATTTTAACTTAACCAAAACTAATACAAAGTAGATTTTATTAATTTCAGGTGAGCCATCTATAGCCAATCATAGAGACATTTAGAAATAGCTACTGCTATAGTTACTCAGTTCACCAAACAGACAGCAACAACAAATTCATATATTGCAACAAGTTATAAATGAAATACACTTAAAGCAAAAAGTAAACAAGAAACATATTGTTATAGTATATTACTCCAAATTAATAGAAACAATATATTAATGTATAACACTGCAATCACCATTACGCATAACTCAATGAAAAAAAAGAAACAGCACAACTAACAATATAGCAATTAAATAAAAAGGCTCACCTGGATATCTGGTTTCCTTTTCCCGACTTATAGGGTCAAAGTAATTGAAAGCAAGTAGATTCAGTTAACATATTTTATGATATATGTTTTCCTTATATCTATTACTTTTGAATAGTTAAAAGTAAGTCATTTTTAAACTTCTTTTTAAGATTAAAGGACTTCCATGAGTTGTTGTCAGCAATTCTCTTAAGGGTAGTATTTGCCTATTCTATGTCTTCTATTTTTTCTATTATTTTATTTTTAATGAATGAGATGGCAGAGTCTAGATCTTCAAATATTTTATATCCACCTTGATGAAATATGTTTTGTTTTGCAGAGAATAACAAATGTGTTTTTATTTGATTTTTCTTAAGTTCTTCAAGTAAATGCAGAAAGATCTTTCTTTTTGAAATCGCAGCTGGAGAATAATCATTGTCAAATCTAATTACGTTATCCTTTATTTTGATTGATTATTTTGCCCATGCTGTCTTTAAAACCATATCTTTATCATGGGAAGAAAGAAATTTCACAATGACAGATTTAGTAAAACTAGTTTTGTTATTTTTAGCTGTTACCAAGGATCTGTGGGCTCTTTCCATTCCATATGAAAAAGCCTCAAGAAGTTCCAAAATTTCAGGGATCCAAGAAGAGAGGAATTTCACCATATCATTTCCTTCTATGTTATCTGGTAAGCCAAATATTCTTATGTTGTTTCTTCATGATCTATTTTCAAGATCATCCACTTTTGATTGAAGAAGAGTGTTCTGTTTTAGAAAAATTCAATGTTATGTTCATTTTCTTGAGTTCTGCTGTTTGTGTCATTCAAAGCTGTTTCTATCCCAAATATCTGCTTTTTCTGCTGGGTAAGGTCATCATGAGTAAGATCCATTTGTTGAGAACGTTTCTCTTTAAAATTGTCTATTTTCATATCCATCTTATCTAGTTTTGTTGAACGTTTTTGTAGGTTAGTTATTAATGACTGATGTTCTTTTTTAAACAATGATTCTTGATGTGAAGATTTGTTGAAGCTCATTTTGAACTGATGTTGAAGTTTCTTTGAAAGTATTTGACAGGAATATTTAATATTTATAAAAAATTCTATATAGTATCCTAATATATAGTCTAAAAAATTTGTTTAAGGCAAAAAATCCAAAATTAGGATAGGTATGATTTAAAATTCCTGTCAAAAAAGGATTGAAAGACAGAGATGATGAAAAGTGCTGCTACACTGTGGACATCTTGACCACGCCCCTCCTGTAAGTATTCTTTTTGTAGCATATACATTACTGTCTGATGGTGTGGAACCCCTGTCACATTGTTACACTAGATGCTACAGTGCCAGGGTAGTGTGCATGATTACCCTCATAGAGTGTAGACATGTCATAATAGTTGTACAAGTGTGTTTGTGCAGAATCATCTCTGATCACTCTAAATCATACATGTTATGTCAGAGGCATGAGATTACTGGTGGTATTATTCTGATATTTTCCATGATTGTGCTTGCTTCTTTTAATGTTTTCCATGAGCCTTTACCTGTGTCCCACTTGCTGAAGACCTCTGCTGAGATTGCACTTGTAATCAGGCAAATAAGTTTTCACAGCTTTACAATATGCGCTATACCTTAATCGTATACATCTCTGATAGATGTCCTCTACATTATGCATGTAAGGATGATTATCTCACACAGACATCCTCCCCATTGTTATGTCACCTTGTGTGACAGTCATATAATATACATTTTCACTCTGCAGTTCCTACTGGACCATATTGATATGTGATTGGTGTTGCTGCTACATCCATCTTCCATTGACATGCCCTCATCTGCTGTACATTAGGTTATTTCAATTATCCTCTTTCCCTGTGTTCATTCCTCCAATTCATCTGTGTGCCCCTATTCAATACACACACTTATCCTAAGTGTTTATTTTACTTGGCAGTCTATGTACCCTTACGTATAATTTATACAACTTCAGTACAGAATGCCAGGAATGGGATTTCACAATACTCTGCACTGTAGACACACTGCCCTTTACTGTGTTTGTATCATACATATACTTAGCATTCATACCTTTCAACTGTTCACATTTTCACAGAATGTCCAGATGTGTTCCTTGTTAAAGTTGTGCTTTTCTACCATATCACTGGGATGATCTCAGGACTGATGTGACTCAATATTACATACATTTGAGTTTCAGACTTCAAATTCTTCAGAACATGTATCTTAACCCAAACCCCTGGATATTCTAGCACATTTCTATAGGGCAAATATGTCAAATATGTCCCTAATTTGGGGCCATTGCCCCCCCCCCCATTATGTTGACCTTTGTCCAAATGTCATACAGTAGGAAATTGAGAGCTATATGTGAAGCCCTGGTGATCATTGTCAGTGCTCTAATTTAAACAGGAGTGCTATCTCTGTTTGCTTGCATGGTTTCCTGGCTGGCAACACTGTAGCCAGCCCAAAAAACTTGCTTATTTACACTTAGAATTGGTGTGCGGCATGAATATCAATGAGCACTGCTGCTCACCACACATCAGCACTCACACATGTAAACTCCGTCTAGGCTTTGCACTAATCCTTCATGAGTTTATTGAATTCTGAGGTAAAACTTTAACTACTTCAGGAGTTCAGGCTGTTTTAACCCAAATGTGTGAGTCAACTCAAACAGATGACAATATTTTCTCATCTATTATGTTTGCTAATAAAGCAAGAGAGGAGCTGGGTGAACGTAGAAGGTTTCGTGAATTATCAATTTGTTAAATTTTGAGAGTGAAAGAGATAATTGAGAGAGAATGTACTGAATAATGCTATGTCACTCAAAGCAGATACAGTTTTCCTGTGACTAATTTGTCAATAAATAAGGGTAGAGATGATTCAGGTAATGTATTTATCAAAAATGGATCTGTGTCTGCAAGTAAACATTTACGGAGTGAGACAGAAGAATTTTCAATTGATGATTCTTGTACTTAGTCTCTTAACAAGTGCCATCATATGGCTATAGATTGAAATCAATCTACAATAATGGTAAATGATGATTCTGTTGTTTTTGAGTCTAATTGTAATATAGGTAATTATAACACCAATGTTTACAATCGTGTGTTAATAACTGGGAACTCAGTATTCTGAGAATATGCAGAGAACAGGACACCATCTCATCTTTCTGTGGTAGCAATATGTCAAATATAAAAGATAGTATCAGATGTTATTTACAAAAGGAATGAGATATGACCTTGTCATTGTTATGAGAGAATCCAATGATGTAGGAAGAACTATTGATTTGAGTAAACATTTCAGATTTAAGTTGGTTTTCAGTGACAAGCAAAGTCTTTCACAAACTGGATAAGGTGCAAATCTTTACATAATTCTGTTCAAAAAATCTATCTTTGGGACTTGTTTAATGAAAAATTGAGCTCTTTAGTAAGGACAAGTTCTCTTAGGCAGTTTAGGCAATAGGATAATTTGCACTCAGTTGACTTAAGTTAATTAAAAAAATCTTTAGATTCTGGTTACTGACTGTAGCTGATAATAATAAGGCAGGCTTGAAATGTCTTCTGTTAAATGCTCACAATTGAAGTAATACATTTGCATATTTAGAGTCCTGTATAATAGGACTGATATGTTATTGATTACAGAAACTTGGTTCAGTTGCAATAATAGACCAATAGCAATATCAGGTTTCTCTGGTACAAATTTAGAACTGATAGGCGAGGAGGTTGGAGTCTATCTAAGTAAGTAGCAAGTGTGAATCTGTTGCAAAATTTAATGATGTGGACTTCAAACTTTTCATAGTGAGTATTGACATCAGTGCAACTAAAATGGATATAATAATATTTTACTTGTCTCCTAGTATTTCAAAAGAGATGGATGAGCAAATGTAAAATCATATTAGGAAGACTTTTGTGGATAAGGTGGAGTTAATTGCCAGGGACACAAATGCTCCTAATGTAGTGTGGTTTGCTCCTAGTGCATCATCAAAGGCATTAATCTATCTGATAACTGAAAGTTTGACAAATGGCTATACTCAAATAGCGAATGAGGCAACTAGAGCAACTAACTATTAGATTAAATATGGATGGTTGAAACATAGCTCATGAGCTGAGAAGCTCTGATGAAAATGGATATCAAACAATCACTGGCTCAAGTGTATTAATGAACTTGTTTGGAGATGGTTTGTTTAGCAATTCATCACAAGGGATTTTGGGAAATGATTTACCCCTACTAGTCAGGGGCACTTGTCCCATTATAAATGAGGAATGGTAAAGCAAGCCTTATCTAAAATAAATCAAAATTTAGCAGTGGAACCTGATTGTCGTAATGTATATTTCTTAAAAGGAATATCTGAAAAGTTGATTCCATGTTGAACTCTTTGGTTCCAAAAATCTTTCAAGGAAGCATTTGTTCCAGAACTGTGGAAGAAAGCTATAATTGTTCCTATTTTGAAAAGTAAACCGGGATATGCAGTAGAGAACTATCAGCCTATTAGTTTAACATGCATACTGGGTGTTTTGAGAGGACACTCTGGCTTTCCTTTTAGGAAGATCATGTGTTATTAATTTGATAAGCTTTTATGAACAGATTGTTAGCTCACTGGATAATTCACAAGCCATTGATGTGTTTTTGGAGCTGACTAAGACTTTTGACTTCATCCCCCATGGAAAAGTTATATGAATTCTAATGAGAACTGAAGTTGGTAAATGGGTATCCAAATGGTTACTGGGTAGAGCCTACAGAATTTGAATTAAAAACTCCTACTCCAAGTATATATTGATGGCCAGGGCATTGCTTCAGGATTCAGTCTTGGGGCTACTATTGATTGGTCCAGTGATATCAGAATGTCCAAAATCTGACTCTGTATGAATAAGTAATTTCATCAACAATACTACGATAGGGTGGGGAGTAAATAATATTAGTGATTGATATCTCTTGCAATCTTATTTAGATAACTTATATGAATGGATAACAACAAAAGGTATGAGATTAAACAATGGAAAATGTACTATTTTACATTTTGACTATAATAATAATCAATATCCTAATGTCCTGGACAATCAGATTTGTGGCTTTTCTACGGTAATGAGAGATCTAGGTATCATGGTAGATACGAATATTAACTTTTAAGTTAACGTGACAAACATTATTGGGAAATGTTATGGTTTATGAGGAGTCTTTCAGTGTTCTTCAAGCAGAGATAGTTGGGAGTTATTAAAGATCTGTTTAACAAGTATACAACTTATTATTAAATATAGGGGGCCTTTATGTGCATTAAATGTTTTGCAAATGAAAAAGTTGAAACAGATTCAGAAAAGCTTTACCAGGCAGATAGATGGCTGGCATAACTTATAAAGAAAGACTGGTATATTTGTCTCTGTATTCTTTGGCTTACCGGTTTCTAAGAGATGCCGTTATTATTATATGTAGATGCCTTAAGGACAAATTATTGGCTGCCATTTTAGATATTGGCTTTATTGATCATGGTATTGCTATAATAAAGAGTAAAAACTTAGATGTAAGAATTCCTATTTCCAATTCAAAGTTAAAGAGATCTTTCTTTCATATTGTAGCAAGAAGGATATGAAATGCATTACCTATATATGTAAGATTGGCAAATGATTTATCAATATTTAAATGGACATTAGATTAATGGTTTTCTAAAATGCTATACTCAACTGTGGTTTATTAGGCAAACTTTAAACTGGTCAGTGCAGGCCCTAAGTTTGTTAGTTTATTCATTGAACCATTGAATCATTGAATATAAATCTGTCTGGGATGAATGTTGATATGGGATTATCTTAAAGTTCAATGAACTGTTTCAGTAGTAATGTTTCTCCCTGCCTGTGGATCATTCTGCAGACATGAAAGAATTTCATGTATCACTCTGATGAGGTCAGGTTCAACTCTCTCTCCAGTACTCCTGTGATCAAAATGTTATTCCTCCTGCTGCATGCCTCAAAATCTGTTATATTGTCATTAAGTTTTAAAAAGCTCTACAGTACTGATTTTGTTTGAGATTTCAAGCATGTCAATGCTATCCTCATAAAAAGTAATTCTGTTTTCAGAAGCATCTAGTCTTTCACAGATGTCAGGCAGAGTTTCAGCTATAGAAGATATCTGCCCTACCATAGTTTGTAAAGCATTCTGGATCAGTTATAGAGCAAGTTTTAGATCTTCTCTACCAAAGAATTGGTTATTTTTTTGTTTTTGATGCTAGGTTTTTTTCTTCTATATATCTTATATCTTTTGTTTGTTTAATCTTTCTCCAGAGTTCTGATAGCTGAGAATTTGTTGTTGTGGTTTGGGCCTCAGTTAGTTCCGTCTCTTAAGACATGGTTTGCAATGTTTTGTAAAGATAAACTAGCAGTATTGTTTTAAAATTGCTTTAAGTTACCCCCACAGTTCTGTCTTTGTCTTTATTTATTTAAGGCAGCCAAGGTCCAGGAGAGTCACCTGTATGTGGCAGATTCAAAGCCAAGGAATCACAAATGAAGGTAAGGTGTCAAAAATTATTCCCAGTGCAAGTATGCAGAATTCACTTTTTGCTTCTAGTTATCAAGCGTAATGTCTAATAGCCTCAGCTGTTCTGTAACATTTTTAGATAATGGCTGCATGTGGAATGGAAGTAGATGATTAGTTTTGTAGTCAAGGAGCAGTAACTACTGTATATTTACCTCCTGGCAGCCATTTTAATCCCCAGGGGCTCCATTGAAAATGAAATATCCTAAATGGAAATTACATACTCAAATATAAATAAACAAACAAATAATGTATGTTTGTTTATTAGAGACAATATGGAAGGATTCTAAAGTAAGGCAGCTTTATGATTCTTGCACACCAGAGGATATAAGGAAAAAGAAGACCACAACTGATGTTAGCAACTGGGAGAAGGAAAATTTGTTGTTTGAATGAACTTTGCAAAGCAGGAGATTACATACCAAGCATCTTATGGCCAAACCAAAAACTTACACCAATACAACTATTGAACAATGTCTCAAAAATCTAAAAAAGCAGTTTGATGGTAAAAGATATTGTGTTTTGATCTGTCATTTACCAGTGTTGTGTGAAGTCTTTGTTGTGTATTGCTGGTCTCCTGAAAGAAGCAAATGCATGGAAAGATCATCCACACAGTTTTTTGGCAGCTCCAAGGAATATAACTACGAATCTAGTCAGTTGTGTGGCTAACAGAGACATAAATGGAAGGATCATCTATGAACACAGAGAATGGGTATGGATGTTTAAATCTATTTTTTTATGGTTTATTGTGACTAGAGTCTAGCTGGGGTTGATTTTACCTTAAGTATGCCTGCCCTCAATTACCTGGACTTTATGTATGTGATTCCCCAGCCTCTGGAGTACAGTTAAGGGTCTAATGTCAATCTATATTTAAAAGTATTTCTGAGTTCCTAAATGTTTCAATGAATTTGATGGGATAAAATGTTGGTATTTCAAGGGAAACATACTGGCATGCTAGTCCTTGAATGTGCATGTTTAGTGAAATGGTACTGTCTTGTTAATCAGACTCTCCTGAGTTTGCTTTTTTATACTTTCCTTGGTTAACCATAACTTATTTCAATATTATTGAATCCCCAAATGATGTCGATACTCTACAAAAGGGACTTACAGAAACAGATGCTTGGTGCCAGAGCCATGGGCTCAAGCTCAATGCCAAGAAATGTATAGTTATCCCCTTTGGGAAAAAACATGTACCCGTGAATTACCACATAGGTGGCAGTACACTAAATACCGAAAGTGTGATAAGAGACTTAGGGACACAGGTGGACAGTGGTCTCACCTTCAATAACCACATCACCACAACAATCAGGAAATCCTTCTATGTGGCACACCTCATCACTAAGGGCTTTTCATCCAGAAAAAAAGAGGTCATTGTCCCTCTGTACTCATCCCTCATTAGACCCATTAGAGAATACAACTTCCCATTTGGTATGTACCTCTCAAGACATCTGCAACAACTGGAAAGGCCACAGAAATACCTCACTAAAAGAATTACAGGCCTAAAGCAGATGCTCTGTGCTGACCACCTTAAAAAAACTCCAGCTATACTCTGTTGCATATCGTCTACTCCGAGGCAATCTCTGCTTAACATACAAGGCCATGTCAAACCCAGAACTCTTGGACATGCTACACTTAAAGAAATCCCAATCCCTCAGAGCCACACGCTCCAGGGATCTAAACCTTGTCATCATAATAAACAAAAACATGCTGGAGGGATAAGTTCCTGACCCAGGGAATCCCCAGACTCTGGAATAGACTGCCCATACATGTCAAGCAGAGCACCTCTTTGGCCCTCTTCAAAAGGAACCTTGATGACTGGATGGGAGAAAGGAAATTCACCCCAGGGATCATGTCAGTTGCCCTGCTAGACAGGGTTCCAGGGAAGTAAATAGTGTGGGAAGAAAGAGCCAGGGAATTGTTATGGCTAGGCTTGTATAGGCTCTAGGGCCGATAGCCTAGTACCAGCCTATGAACATATATCAAGGGCTGGAAGTATTAATTAGAGATGTGCTACTTATTGTTTTAGCATCAAAGTCTAGAGTCTGTTAAATAACTCAGGTCAGCCTCATGGATAATACTGGCAAACAGGGGAGATGTGCATGCCTAATTAAAGTCACATTGTTTATTTATTTGCATGAACATCTATGCATACACGATTATTTTAATTAAGGTTAGCTTATTTAATTAGTTTGGTTTTCTGAGTGCAGCACACAGTACAGTTGCAATAGTTGTGCAGTTAGTTTCAGTACTGTATATAAATTGTGAAGTTGTCAATATTAGGAAGGAGGTGCTAAAAAATACTGAAATTATAGAGTTTAAGTGGACATCTTTTTAGATTCCAGCTCAACAGACATTTTTGGTTTCTTTGATAGGTAGAAGTTGGTACCTCAGAAATGCTGACTAGAAGAGTGAATTAACACGATGCATGAAAGGTCAGTGGCACTGAAATGTATTAACCTCGTCTGGAAATTGTTGTGTCCATGCAAATGCAGCAACTTTAGCTAATACATAGTCACTTTTATTAAATAAGCACTCTATAGCACAAGGCTCAGAGTGAGTTAGGTGAGCTTTTATGATGTTAGTGCTCATAAACCTACCTTGCAGCTACACATGAAGCTTATTTAGATATGGCCTGTATCTGTCATATGTTAAGGTAGCAGTTTTCATTTTTTATTCACTCTTAAAGAGAAACAAATCACATACATTATTTTTACTTGAAACGGAGGTGCAAGATTGCATATTTATTGGTAGTAGATGTGCCACTCATTTATTAATTGATTATACTGAGTGTGATTAGAAGCATACCTCTCAACTGTCCAGATTTTTGTATCATATTTTTGGTCTATTCCTCATGAAATGTGTGGTTTTCTTGCAAATCACTGAAAATTGAGTTCACTAAACAATGTGAGACATTTGAGTTACAGACTTCATATACTTTGGAAAACTAATGTTAACATGACACCTTTTATTCTAGCAAATTTTTAATTTTATAAGAGCAATATTTCAAAAGTATCCCTGTTTTTGGGCATTTGTTCCCACATTATTTTTGATTTTGTCCAGATTTCTTGTACTAAAAGGCTGAAAGGTATGATCAGATGGCAGTGTTATCAAATATTAATTGGTGGCAGCTGGTGGGTATACTTTATAGTCTTCATAATACTTTCGTTAACAAAAGATGAGCTTACCCTTGCAGCCCCAAAGTAAATATGCATTAGCATGCACCACATGGCAGTTAATTTATTTTTTTAACAGAACATTATAAAACATAGAAAAGATGCTCTGAAGTGTGTGTCAAGATGACAGCCTCACAACTGTTCAAACTGTGCAAACCAAAGGAACTTCCATATATTGGTCTGCCCAAAGATGTACTGCTAGTTACCTTGAATATGAAGTTCAGTCTAGTGAACACTCAGAAAAAAGGGCAAAGCAAAAATGCAGTACAGAATGAAGAATCTAGAGCTAGAGGAGAAACACCTAGAAAAAGATTAAAGAATGAAACAGCTTGGGTTGTAAAGGGAGATATATTAAAGACATGCTAAAGCTGTAGAAAGACAGATTAAGTGATTATTTTTAATGCTTTGCATAGCCTTGATTACTATCTAGAAGGGCAACGTATGTTTAAAGTCTTTGTCATCTTAAATAGTAAGTGCATTTATATGCTGCAGTATATACAGTAATGGAAATGTCAATTTGGATTACAGTTTCTATATTTATTTTAGGTTATTCACTATAAGAGGAATGGACATTTGCTTACCATCTAGACGTTGGCAGGAGCCAGGTATCACACAGATGTCATAGGCTTGTTGGATTTGTCTATTTGGCCAAGTGCAAGGAATTTTTTATTCCACTGCCAAATAGGTGTAAACACCTCAACCTGAAGGATGTCTCAACAGAAAGTTCAAAAAGTGGGAAGAGGCTACAGGGGAACTGATTTCTTTCTCTTCAGTTTATGTAATAGAACGTAAAGGATGATTCTAGCTAATAAAGAGAAGATTTAAAAAAGAACAGATAAAATGAAAAAAATATATGTAGGACTTCTACAGGGAAAATGCTGGGTATTAGGTAAACTTCTGTCTGATAGTTTAGTGATTTCTGCCATGTAGTGTCAGATCACAGGCCTGGAGATGGTTAAAGAGGGGTAGTTATCTTCTGAAACCACACAAAAGACCAGTGAAAACAGCTCTACTTTCCAAAATAAGAATTTAATAAAAACCTTTTAGTTGTCTCTCCTCTCCTAGCGCCTCGGCTGCAAGCCTTTACAGAGTAAAGCGCTAGGAGAGGAGAGACAACTAAAAGGTTTTTATTAAATTCTTATTTTGGAAAGTAGAGCTGTTTTCACTGGTCTTTTGTGTGGTTTCAGAAGGGGTAGTTATCTTATTTGAGAAAGAAATGGAAGTAGAAATGGAAAAGGTTAGATCCACTGAAAGAGGAAACAGGATAATCTTGGTGAACAGAATGCTCTGACAGACATGACATATCAGAATTTTGTACATCCTGAACTGAGGTAACTTGAATTATTTGTTGACCTTTTCAGAGAACGGGAATTGACAGGAAAAATGAAAATTTCAAATGATTGGGTGATAATGGTAATATCAGGTTGCATAAATGAATTGAATAGCATTTAAAAAAGCCGGGCAGTAAGACCCAGGAATCAGGAGTGGGCAAGTGTGTCACGAGCTACTAGCATGTTAGTACTTGTAGTAAACCCCCCTTTTCTGTACTGAGAAGGAAACAAGATACTACTTTTAGATATAATATTTAGGAAAATGGAATTATCTGAGATTAAAAACTGTACTAAAATAAGCAAACCTATTTCAGATCATGTCCTAGTCAATGTAAGTACTCAAATTACATAATGAATGGGCCCAGATAAATGGTGGAGATTGAACCTATATAAAAATCTGAAGTATGTTACTGTGGTCAGAATTTCTTTCACGTGATCATTTTTTTATTATTTTGGGGGGGTTGGAGACATTCGGGGTTTGAAAGCAACAGATTTCTACAGTCAGATGGTCACAGCTAAATATGCAGGTATTCATTGATATGCTGAGTTACAGGAAGTGTGTGTGTGTGTGTGTGTGTGTGTGTGTGTGTGTGTGTGTGTGTGTGTGTGTGTGTGTGTGTGTGTTTGTGTATGCTCATGCCCATGTATTTGCCTGCATGGATATGTGTGTGTGTTTGTGTGTCACACACACACACACACACACACACACACACACACACACACACACACACACACACACACACACACGCATGAAGTAATGCATTATTGCTATCCATTTTTTTTCACTTCCAGAAAGTGGTTTTGTCTTGGTTTTGAGAAGGCAGCCTATGTGTGTGGTAGATAGGGTGGCTGCAGAAAACAACTGAATAGTTGGGGACAACTGGAATAGACTGGCACTGTATTATGGCAGGTCAGTAGGTGAAAATGAGCCCCAGATAAAGAACTTTGTGGGCCCTTGCTCTTGTACACTGATTTCCACTGCACCTCCTCAGTGCCTTTCCTATGTTTTAGTTCCCTCCTGACCTCATTCCATCCAGATAAATTTCCTCTTTTTTGTTTTTTTTTTCATTATTTGCCTTACTCTTTAGATTTTTTTACAATTCCTTTAACACACCAAACTGGCCAAGAATCCATTGTAATAAGTGTGCATGAAGTAATTAAATTAGCCTGGCAGACCGGGGCTGAAATCAAAGGGTCTAAGGTACTTTGATGTGCATTTTAGATGAAAGACTGATCAGAAAATTGTGGTAATGAATGAACTTCAGTCTTACCTTTTCTTTCAAGAAAAATAAGTTGTGTCTAAAGCTTAATTTTAAAGCAAACAAAATAGTACTCTGCAATAAACTGAGAAGACAGATGCTTGCAAAGAAACAGAACTTTTATCTGTGAATAGTGCCTGCCTCCTTAGCCATCCAGAAAAATATAGGTACCATCTATGTTCCTCTCCAGTGTTAGTCAGCAATAGTGACCCTGTGAACAGCCAACACCATCCACAGAGTTTTCTAGGCATACAAGGAATGTGAGTAGATTGCCAAGCATTTCTTCTGTATCACAGACAAATAGATATGCACAAACACAAACACAGAGACACACAGACACACTCACTTACATGCACCCTGGAGAATTTACCATTATCAGTTAGCCTACTACATGCCTTTCAGAGCTGGAACAAAGCCAAAGAAAACCCATGCAAACACAAAGAGAACATACCAGTCTTTCTTTCTTTATTTATTTATTTTTGTGGGGATTACTTTAAGGTTTGTTTTTAGTGAATATATGAGCAGCTGCGATACTAGTATATGGTTAGAATCTATTATCAGCATCATTGCTATTATCTTTTCCACACTACATAGTAATTGCCATAAGAACAGATAGGTGGATATTTTTAATTGGTAGAAACATAAAGTCTGTACACTATGATTATAATGCAGATAGATACAGAATTCTCTGTCATTGCGGCCTAGCTAGTCATACAGAATTATGGAGTCTTGGCAGGGTATTATCATAATAAAACAGTAAGCCAAAAGACAATGTTGTTGCGATAGAACCTAAATGGGCTAGTCAAAGAAAAAACACAAATGTGCTGATTTGCCAAGAAATGAGACCTTTCATTGCAGTGATAACACTTATGGCATAAGGCACATCAAGCCTGAATTATGAGAAGATAACAGGAAGTACTGAGGAGAAAATAAAAGCTGTGGAAGAAAATGTGATGGTGTCTTTAGACAGGATAATTCTAATAAGGCAATGATGGATCCTTAGATTGTTATACATGACACTTTAAGTCAGATACCAGCCAGAGAGCTAGTACTTTAAAGAAGAGAATGTGACACTCAGAGGCAGTGCATATACAGAATAGCAATGGATTTAATGCAGTCGGGTAACAAGTACAGGACATAATGAGAGAAACAGAGAGAAATATGACAGTTGAGCTGGCAAGGGCTCCAACAGGAAAGGTACTGAAGAGAATTTAAGGAAATGATTCAGAAGTGTGGACCTTGACTGATTTGCAGAAATTATGAGATTTGGGAAGGAAGGATAAAAAGTGCAGGGTGAGTGTATTCATGGGACAAATTATGACATGTTGGGCAAAATGAACGAATGCAGTGTAAAAGCTGAAGAGATAATTTAATCACATTGACCGATGTATATAAGCCAGTGGTTAGTCAGATTTTTCACTGACTGGGAATGTAAAGTTTTGGTAAGATAGGCAGGGTATTATATTCTGAACAAAGAATAGCAACATCCTAAAAAGTGTTGATTCATACATTATGTCTTACTAAAAGGGCATATAGAATAGAGTAACATGCAGAAGGTGTGGTGAGAATAATATTCCACACATGGCAAAAGGAAGACTATACTGGAGGGATGAAATGTGGGATGAAATTCTTAAGTAAGTGAAGCAGAGCTATATTTATTCCCTAGGATTCAGTAACACTTACACCGAGTGCAAGAATAGTGTAAGTGTTACTGCATGGAATATGGCCACTGAGCGATCCTGTAAAAAAGCATGGGGATGTGCACGAGCTTGGCAGCACTATTCCTCTATGGACACCACTGAATAATGCTAATTACCTCATTTGCTGGTGAAAACCATGCAAATGAGTTGAATTAGCGATTCAGGAAGCAGGCAGGCATCTGTGCAGGAATAGTGTTAGCTGCATAAATGTATTCAGCTACTAGCCGCATACATTTCTGCAAAAATCAAAACTGAGGCATGACAGCTCAAATAAAATCATGTTTTATAATCTTTAGGCATGCCAATGGCCAAATATATTGCCATTGGCATGTAAAAGTGTTTAAATTTTATAAAAATAAAAGTTAATTTTTTGGGGCCGATCTTGGCCGTTTAAGCATAGGGCAGCGGCGTGCAAACAGGATTGTGCAGAAAATAAAAAAAAAAAAAAAATGTGAAAACACAACTTTAAGGGAAATCTGAATTTTGCCATTATAGTCTATGGCATGCAGAATCAAACCAATACCAGGGAACAGTGGTTGCTAAGGGGAAAGGTTGTGGTGTAGTGCAGTAACTAGGGATTATGGCAGTGGGGTATGCTAATGAGGAAATTTACTGAATCACAAAACAAATCTAAGTGCCAAACTGCACCTCACCATGTAGGTTCTATAAGGCAGTGGTATAAGCAGGAGGAACAGCAGACATGAAGTGGGGACGTGTCATGCTTGGTGTAAGCCCATTGGAGTTCCACGGCTCCCAGATGAGCTTAGCTAGGCACAGCTAAGTAAGGGGGTGTGTCTGAGGCTGTATTGATGTATTCCATGAAATGAAGAGCCTGTTCATGTCCAGGGAGGGCCATTTCTCAAAGTTTACATTAGCTAAATGGGTTTGCGTGGCATGCACTGGGTCTAAAACAAATAAAAAAAAAAAACACGGAAATAGCAGGACTATTTACATTTGGGCACCGGGTTTGCATGGTGTGCCTCGGGGCTTAAAAGGGGCGGAGATGGAAAGGGGGGAAAATGGAAAAAAAAAGGAAAATAGCAGAATTAAAGCAATCAAGTACAAATATCATAGCTGGCAGGTGGAATGCATCATAGTCAGTTAATCATACAGGCAACATCTGTAGCACAACAATATAAACTATGTAAACACCTAACAGTCTGTTTTTTACCCCAGACTCTGCACCATTGGTGTACACATGCAGGGAAATATTAACCAAAAACATGTTGGGGCTGCCATTGCTTTAATCCATCAGTATGTGCTAGAGGCTGAGGGCAGTGAGGAGGTAAGTTTGACAACCACCACAGACCGAGGAGGAAGAGAAGAGTGTTCAGACCCAGGGTAACTTACCAGGGGCTACATGATCTAGAGATAATAGAGCTCTACAGGGTGGACAGAGACATGCTGCAGCAAATCATTGAGCTGTGCCGGCCTCAACTCAGACCTAGAGCCAACAGAGGGGAACCCATCCCAGTGCATACCAAGGTATGTGTAGCTACAGGTACTTTCCATAGACCTATTGGGGACATCATGGGGGTCTTACAGGCATCTGCAGCCACGGTACTCCACCATTTCCTGGATGCCATTCTACCACATGTTGATTAGCACATTTACTTCCCCAACACCCATGAAGAGAGGACCAGCAATATGCATCTCTTCCACCTTGTTGCAGAATACCCGTAGGTACTGGTTGCGATAGACTGCACGCACATCAACATCAAAGCACCACCCAGTGAACAGGGCAGGGCCTACATAAACTGCAAGGGCTTCCCCTCCATCAACTGCCAGGTCATGTGCAATGCCCAGGGCATTATCATCAATGTCTGTGCTGGCAGCCCTGAAAGCTATCACAACTTCCACATTTGGCATTCGTCACAGCTGTACCAGGCATTTGCCAGTGGGGACATCCCATATGCCCATCTGGTGGGGGATGCTGGCTATGTACTGGAGCCATGGATGATGACACACATCAGCAATGCACACACATCCACACAAGAATGCCTTAATGAGGCACACTCACAAACCAGGATCATAATAGAGTGTGTTGTTGGGATGCTCAAGTCACGGTTCCACTGTCTTGACATATCTGGTGGAACCTTGCCACATGTGCACACATGTTCATAGTATGTGCCATGCTTTACAATATGCTTCTGCAGAAACAGATGCAGCAGGAAACACATGGGGAAGGGCCACACAGCCCCCACCATTGCCTAGGTCCCCATAGGCACAGAGGGACTCAGGTATGCCCAGGCCTTGGCAAAGAGGCAATGCATAGTACACACACTCTGACAGTGTAGGGACCCAGAGACTAACACCTCTCTCTGACTTGCCCACACAATAAAATGGATGACACACACATCACATTGCCTATAACTACCATGTATAGGCAGTGTACTGTGTGCATCCAACATAGGCAGCTCTCAAGCACAGTGCTCACAACTACTGCAGGCACAAGGTAAGTCAGTCTTCTTAGCAATAAATGAATGGATTACTATGTTTTGGTAGCATATCTGTGGAAATGCTGCATGTATGCAAGAGAATGGGGTGGTCGACTGGGAGGGCAGCAGACAGCTATGTCGGACATCAGGAAATGTCTACAGAATACTGGCTTCCCCACACTATGCATTATCATTTAAAGTGACAAATCCCACTGCTATATATGTGGGGGGCCAACTAAGGGGGGTTCATAGTTCACATGCATGGATGTCACTGTGGGGATCCTAGACACACACATCAAGTCAGACATAGAAAACCATAAAGGAATGTCTGGCAAAAGCACACAAATGGCGACAATGGTGGAATACCCCCTTACAGACTTACACAGTGATATCATAGCAGGCCTTGCAGTTGCAGTAAGACTCTCTGAAGGGTAAGAAGTCTGAAACTCAATTGTATGGCATCACAATCTAACCTGTGGTCTGTAGTGATATGCCTCTGTTCTCCAAGACACAGCATAATACTATGCTAAATGGAACCAAAATGTAAAGCCAAAAATCAGCACAGTCCGTGCAAATGTTTTCATGTGAAGGCAGTGCTGGTTTGTGTTCTGGAGGGCTATGTGTTCCATGTGGTGTGGTGCAAGTGTTAACCTTCTCCTCTTGACCAACTATTCTGGTCTTGGATAGAGAGTACATGGCTTCCAGTTTGGATATTTGAGTGCATCTCTCACAAGTCTGTGTGTAGGGGCATAAGAGCAGAGGGCTATTGGTGTACATGAGACAGGTGACACATTGCCTCAGGATGCCCAGGTTCACCAGGTTAATAGGAGAAAGCCCAGGGAACTGACCTTTAGACATGCCTGGAGAGGTGGGCAATAATAATAAGCACTGGAGCTGTTTCCTTGTAGAATGTTTAGTGCTGGTAGCAGTTTTGTGCACTACAATAATTGCTACAAGAAGTCTAGTATGGTATAGTGCTAGACTAATAAGCTAGTAAAAGTGCAGAACTAGCAGATCTAAGGGAAAATTTGAAGAGCAGACTTTGTCACCTCTCAGAAGCTTACAAACTGTTCTGGATACAGCAAATCTGTATCTGGACTAGAATAGTTACAGAAAAGGCAGAAAACACACGCAAACATCTTTTAAACCAGAAAGTTGAAAGAGATGGAAAAACTGCCCAAACAGCCAATAAACTACAAATTCTGCACCAGAAACCACTCTTCTTGTGGTAGATAGGCTACCTTGTGCTTACCACTCCCACTGATAAGCTAGAAGGCTTCCCTCCAACACAGAAAGGCTTGGGAGGGCTCAGAAGCTTACATACAGTCTTGGATACAGCAAATCTATATCAGGACTAGACTAGTTACAGGAAAAGTGGGAAAAGCACAAACATGGACTTTTAGACCAGAAAGTTGATGGAGATGGAAAAAACTGCCTAAACGGCCAATAAACTACAAATTCTTTCACAATTATTGCACGTGCCACAGAGCTTATAGGACTGAGGGCTGCCCAAAGGTACTTCTAAGGTGATTGACATCAGCAGGACTGCTAAAGTAAGGCAATGGGAAGTGCACTGAGTGTGAACAGGTTCAAAATCTAAATCTACACACAAACACACACGCACACACACACACACTTTTACATATGCCAGGACTGAGATTAGAACCCTTACATAACTATTTATTTGTACTACAGAGTTCCGCAATTATCACACATGCCACAGAGCTTGTACAGCTGAGAATTGCCCAATGGTACTTCTAAGGTGACTGACATCAGCAGGACTTCTAAAGTAGGGCATTGGGAAGTATACTGGGTTTGAATAGGCTCAAAATATTTAACCTGCACACACACACACACACACACACACACACACACACACACACACACACACACACACCTTTATGTTTGCCAGGACTGGGATTAGAACCCCTACCTAACTAGTTATTTATACTACAATGTTATGCAATTATCGCAAATGCCACAGAGCTTATAGAGCTGAAGGCTGCCCAAAGGTACTTCTAAGGTGACGGACATCAGCAGGACTGCTAAAGTAGGGCAATGGGAAGTGTACTTGGTGTGAATAGGCTCAAAATCTTTAATTTACAAACACATGCACTTTTACATTTGCCAGGCTTGAGATTAGAACCCATACCTAAATAGGTATCTGTACTATAGTGTTATGCAATTATTACACACACCACAGAGCATGCAGGGGAGAGGCCAGTCCAACAGTACTTCTACAGTGAATGACATCAGCAGATCTTGTGAAGTAGGGCAATGGAAGGTGTACTGGGTGGGAATGGACTAAAACACTTATTCCTACACACACACACACACACACACACACACACACACACACACACACACACACACACACACACACACACACACACACTACCCCACTCACAACCACTGTTACATATGCTGGGACTGTGATTAGAACCCTTACCTATCTAGTTATTTGTATAATAGTGTTTTGCAGTTTTCACACACACTATGGAGCTTACAGGACTGAAACCGGCCCAAAGGTACTATTAAGGTGAAAGACACTGACAGATGTAGTAAAGTAGGACAGTGGGAAGTGTACTGGTGGGTAAGGCATCATAATACTTAGACCTACACACACACACACACACACACACACACACACACACACACACACACACACACACACACACACACACACACACACACACACACACACACACACAGGTAGGTGATGTGATATTCCAACCCCCACCTCAGTACCATCAGACAATGAATCTCATCTTCATGCTGTCACATGCCAGTGTTTACAACTGGTATGCAACTGTCTGCAGTATGAAATCACTCTATACCATTCAGGGTATCCCTGTGCATGACTCACTGTCTATGTGTGTCTCCCTGTGTGTCTCACTCTATCACTGTCTGTCCCTGTCTTCCCCATGTCTATGTGCATGAATGCTTGACATATTATAATATGTTGCCCATATATGTGTGTGTGTGTGTGTGTGTGTGTGTGTGTGTGTGTGTGTGTGTGTGTGCGTGTGTGTGTGTGTCTCACACACAACAGATGCAGATATACCACATATGTGCCACCTACAGCTGGCTGTGGGTGATCCTGTCTGATGTGTGTATGTGGAGACAGGTTTACATAGCTGTGTGTATGCAAAGACATTTGCACAATACAGAGATATATAGTCTGATGTGATTTCAGACATGGGCTTCACTTCTGTAAGTGTAGGACCATGCTCAGTATGACCTTCTATAGTAAGTGTGGGACATGCAACAAGTTATCATGTTGATTGGAACAGCTCTGGCAATGTGTGGTCTGCTGCTATTATCCTACAAACTTACATGTTACTGCATTTCTATGTGAATATGGGTGTGGTGAGGGTCACAACTGTCAACACTGCACATTTGCTGTCAACGCTGGCAATGAGGGGTATGGCAGAGTGGTCAAACATTGATCATGTCAGAGCTGAGGTACAGCTGTATATGTACACATTTACCAGGTTTGTGTAACCGTTGTTGCATGTGCCACAGAGCTTATAGGGCTGAGGGATGCATACAGGTAAGTCGATGGTGGTTGATGTCAGCAGGCCTTGTGAAGTGGACAATGGTAATTGTATTGGGTTGAACACACCTCAGATTGGGAAAATCCACACCCCCAGAAGATATTTTGTTGAACAAACACACAGAAAATACTGTTCCCACACACAGTCTTACACGCACACAGTCTCACACACACACACACACACACACAAACACACACATGCGCACACACACACACACACACACACACACACACACACACACACACACACACACACACACACACACACATACAGGTGAGGTAGCATAAAGGCATTACACAGACCTCACAGTCACCAGCTGTTGACATTTATGACACAGTCAGACCACAACATACACACTCTGGACAGGCCATCGACATCATGCAGTCCAGATATGTGAGTAGTGTTAGTAAGTGATGGGTCTTCACCTAGCACACACTGCAGCCATGTCCACATTATTGCTGTTCACCTGTACAGAACAGCGCCAACTCCTACAGAACAAACCTCTCAACTGTACAGAATTTCGCTGAATGTCTAGATATGTGGCTTATATTTTTGGTCTGTTCCTCATAAGTCCTGTGTTTGTCTGACAAATTACTGGTATGATCTGAGGATTGGCATCACTAATTAATGACATGATTTGAGTTTCACACTTCAACACCTGTAGTACATGTATGTTAAAAAGAAAACCAGTTACTCTAACAACCTTCTAAGCTTACAGTGGATATAATAGGTGTACACACCCCTGTTAACATGCCAGGTGTTTCTGATATATAATATGAGACTACATAAATCATGTCATAAAGTTTCCCACCTTTAATTTGACCTGTGACCTATAACCTGTGCAATCCAATTGAAGAACAAACACAATGGTTAGGGGTAACATATAGAAAATGATATACGTACAATAGGCTGGTTGCATGAGTGTGCACACCCTTAAACTAATACTTTGTGAAAGCATGTTTTGATTTCATTCCAGCAGTCAGTCCTCTTGGGAAAGTGGCTATCAGCATGGCACATCTGGACTTAGCAATATTTGCACACTCTCCTTTGCAGAAGCCCCCCAACTCTGTCAGATTGCGAGGGCATCTCTTGAGCACAGCCCTCTTCAGGGCAACCCACATATGTTCTATTGGATGTAGGTGTGGACTCTGGTTGGTCCATTCCAAAATGTTTATAGTCTTCTGGTGAAGACATTCTTTTTCTGATTTGGATATATGATTTTGGTCATTGTCATGTGGATAGGTGAAATCCCTCTTCATCTACTGCTTTCTTACAGACACCTGAAGATTTTGGCTAAAAAGGGGCTGGTATCTGGAACTGTTCATATTTCACTCCACCTTGGCAAAAGGCTGACTTCCAGCTTATGAACAGCAACCCCAAAGCAGGACACTGTCATCACTATGCTTCACTGTGGGGATGGTATCCTTTTAGTGATGCACAGTGTTGTTATTGCGCCAAACAAAGCTTTTGGAATTGTGGCCAAACAGTGGAACCCTGGTCTCATTATACCATAACACATTTTCCCACATGCTTTTTGGTGACCTGCTGTATTGTTTTTCAGAATTTAGCCAGACCTGGATGTTGTTCTGTGTGAGAAAAGCCTTCCATCTTCCAACTCTGCCCCATAGGCCAGACATGTTGAGAATATGTAAGATTGTTGTCACATGTAGTACACGGTTTATTATCTAAATGTCGGATCAACATCGGTCGAACATTTACAATGTTGACCTTAAATGCTGAATATGAAATTCATAATAGTTACCCACAACGAAACTGAATACATTAAACTCCATGGTTCGATGTATTCGACATAGCAGTAGGTGTCGTCACTCACCTCCTGCTGTGCACAGTAACGTACCGTTGAACTCTACATTCAATGGTACATTAATTCTACTATTTTGCATAAAGGCTATGCCCCCATGCATCCTTATGTGGGGGGGCTGCACCCTCCACACCCCCTGCACATTAAATATACCAACTCCGAGATCACACTACAACAATTAACTAGGCTAATTCCCTGTTCCTCACTGAAGCATGAAGTTTCGATACATCACTTCCTGAAAGATTGAGTGCACCATGCAACCTGACTAAATGTAGTCGACCACTCTTGATTCAGTTTTCTGCCCCTTGGAAACCGTGATTTCAACAATCAGCCATTTGATGAACTGCCATTCAGGTAAGTGATTGAAAACAGTAGTACACAACCAGTACCTACCAGAGATTCCTGCAACTTCTTTAGTGTTGCTGTAGATCTCCTGGCAGCCTCCCTGACCAGTTTGGGTCTTGTATTTCAAATCATTTGGAGGGATGTCCACTTCTTTGCAATGTCAGTTATGCCCCATTTTTCACCACCTTTTGATGACTGTTGTCACTGTGTTCCATGGTATATGCAATGCTGTGGAAATGTTTTTGTACCCTTCTCCGGGCTGAAGCCTTTGCTTTGTAAGCTCTATGTGAACCATGGCTGTTGCTGTAGCAGGCAACTGGGTAAATGTCAGGAAAATTCTAGTAGGACAGCTGTCCATTATTTAGTGTTAATCAAAGAGTCTGTAATTGATGGCAGGTGTGTACCCAAGAAGATGTAATGATGTAATTATATCAAAAGCTGCTTCAACACAGTATTAGCTTCATCCTGTGCACACTTATGCATGTAGCTTATTGTATGTTTTTTATTTGTCATGATTATTCCCCTAACAGATCTGTTTGTTTTACAATTGATTTGTACAGGTTATAGGTCACATTAAAGGTTGGAAGAGTTTGGGAATGTTTTCTAGTGGTCTCATGTTTCTATATCACAAGTACCTGGCTTTTTAACAGGGGTGTGTATACCTTTTACATGCACTGTATAAGACTACTTTTTGAAATATGCCCCTAGTTTTGGGCCTTTGTCCCCACATTTTGTCAGTCTTTGTCCAGATTTATTGCACTGACAGGTTGTGAGATATGCTACAGTTATGTTACATCTCCTGTAAATAGGCCCCTGTGATGACCACTGTAATGCCATGCAGTTAACCCCACCACAAGTGGAAATGTACATATTGCAATATGGCTGAGATTAACAGTTGCGTGCATGGTAACATGCATGGCCTTAACATGCTTGGGGTACCGATAAGCCACAACAGAACAATCCAATATTCACCGTCTTCAGACTGCTGTCTCACATCCAGACCAGAGGGACGTATGTAGTTGTGGGGGAGAGGTATTGTCAGCAGACTCACATGTGGCATTGGTATAAGATAAATGCTACTTTTCTGCTCATGTACAGTACAAGCTGTGATAGTACACAATTTGCTGTCCTTCACCATATATGTGCATTTGTGTGCATTAGAAAACCCCACCTACAAATGCAGTTTGACCAGATATATGCATCTAGATACACTACAGAATCCAAAATGACTGTTACAGTGTTCAACTGATGTGCACTGGGGCCTCACCTGGATGCTCCTCGCCTGTTGCCTCGGTGCCACCCACCTTCACGACTTGTGCTTCTTGGCTGTTATGTGGGGGCTGCCCAAAGGTTGACAAGGAGCTGCTCTGCTGCCATAAGTGGGGCCTGATTGGCAGGTCCCCCACCAGTAGTGGTATGATCCCTGGCTATGGCAGCATCCCTTTGCTAGCAAAACATATCAGGTCAATTGCCCGATGCCTGACCTGATCATATGTGTGTCAATGGTGGCCCAAGTTGTTAACTCTGTGGACAAGGTCATCCCACAGGGTGGTCTGCTCCCACAGATTGTGTTGGCCATGGCCAAACATCACCCCATGATGCTGCATGATGGTATCCATGATGGCTGCATTTTCAGCTGCGGAATATGGTGGTTGTCTTTGCTGCTGCATGTCACCTGGAAGACATAAACAGGAAAACAGATCACAGGACCTGCACATAAACACTGACTATCATTAGCCACCACTTACAACTACATTATACCCCTGTCATCTATCAGCGGAGTATAAACCTGCATTGCACTTCTGGTCCTGATGTGTCATGTTCCCCCAGTGACAGCCAGTACATTGCATAATCCACCATTCATCATTCACCTTTGTGTAGAGGGATGACAGTGGCCATTTTCCTTGCAAATGGGATGTCAATGGTGCTCTGGCTTTGCTTGCGTACAGTGTGTAATGGAGCTGGGAGCATATGCCTGAGTTCATGTAGGATACAGACAGGAATGTTATCAGGTCCCATGGAGACTTACCTTTCTTCATAGGTTCACAGATTCAAAGGTAGGTACTAGACTATTGGCCCAAGGGCCAAAGTAAGCCTAGCCAACAAGGTTCCCTTGCTTTTGCCACCCAGGAAAATTATTTTCCTGTGACCTTGTTGAGCAGTGCCACAGAAGTGATCCCTGGGGTGAATTTCCTATTTCCCATCCACTCATCAAGATTTTTCTTGAAGAGTGCTAATGAGGAGCTTTGGTTAATATAGATGGGTAGCTTGTTCCAGAGTATGGGAAGTCTCTGGGACAGGAATCTATCCCTCCAGCATGCTCTGTTTATTGTGGTGACAAGGTTTTGGTCTCTAGAGTGTGTAGCTCGAAGGGATTGGGATGTCTTTAGGTGGAGCATGTCCAACAGCTCTGGGTTTGACATAGCTTTGTATATTAGGCAGAGATTACCTCAGAGTAGGTTATATGCAAAGGAGTAAAGCTGGAGTTTTTTGAGAAGGTCAACATAGGGCGTCTGTTTGAGGCTGGTAATCCTCTTTGTGAGGTACTGCTGTGGCATTTCTAGCTGTTGTAGATGCCTTGTGAGGTACATTCCAAAAGGGTCATTATACTCTATAATGGGTCTAATGAGTGACGAGTAGAGGGGAACAATGACCTCTTTTTTTTTGGATGAGAACCCTTTTGTGATGAGGTGTGCCACATAGAAGGATTTCCCAACTACTGTGATGATGTGATTATCAAAGGAGAGACTACTGTCCACCTGGGTCCCAAGGTCTCTTATCACACATTTGGCATTAAGTAGACTATTGTTTATGTGGTAGCTCATGGGTACAGAGTTTTTACCAAAGGGGATGACAATGCATTTTTGGCATTGAGCTTGAGGCCATGCCTCTGACACCAGGCATCTGTCAGAGTGAGGCCCTTCGGTAGGATGTCCACATCATTTAGAGACTCAACTATGGCTTCTAGTTTGCAGTCATCTTCAAATTTCATTAGCCAGAGGCCTTTTGTGTTAGCCTGTACTTCAGAGAAGTAGATACCAAACAGGAGAGTTCCCAGGACTGAACACTGTGGTACTCCACTTGTCACTGGTTTAAAGTCAGATTTGTAGTCTGCAACTTTTACAGTGTGGGTTCTGTCAGTAAGCCAGTTGGCAATCCATCTTGTGATGCAGGGATTTATACCTAATTTAGTGAGTTTAGCTATAATTCCAGAATGGGGGATGGTGTTGAAAGCCTTGCAATGGTCAAGATAGGCTGTGTGAACCACCTTACCCTCTTCTATGGCTTTGGTGACTGCCTCAAAGAAGTCATTTACGTTCAGAAGGCATTATCTGCCTTTCACAAACCTGAACTGGGAAGGGTCCAGAGTTTGGTCGTTACCAGTGTCTTTGTTGATGAGTTCCATGATGATACATTCCATGGCCTTGCAGACCACACTCGTCAGGCTAATAGGGCAATAGTTCGCAGGATCAGTGGTGACTCCCACTTTGTGGAGTGGGATAACTGTTGCTGTGCACCATTCAATGGGCACAAAGCCAGACGCAAAACTATGATTGAACATGGTGTTTAGGTGGGGAGCCAGTTCATTCTGTAGTTCATGTAAAACACAGCCTGGGATATTGTCCGGTCCCATGGATGCTGTGTTTTTGGTTTTAGAGAGTGCAGCTTTAACCTGCATAGATGTGATTACAGGGACTCTGCATTCTTCCTGTATAGATATGGGCCATTAGGGAGTGAGAGGGGGGTAAAGCTAGCACTGAACCTATCTGCCAGGATGTTGGCAATATCAGTTGGGTCTGTAATGTTCATGCCATTATGCTGTAACTCAGAGCAGATCTGGATGTTGCCATTGAGATTCTTGACAAAGTTATAGAATGCTTTGTGGTTGCCCTTAGAATCAGTGGTGATTTTATTTTCGTAGCTAGCTTTGGAGGGTCTTATAAGGGATACTATTCGTTGCGAGTCCAATACCTTCTTTATTGTAACACCAAATAAATTAAGCGCTTTCGTCAGTTAAAACTTGACTTCATCAGAATTAAATACAAAAGATAAAACCCTGCTTTAATATATGGACTACTAGTCAGTGATTGGTCCAGTAATTTAAACAATTAACAAGTCCATTAACTTAATTGAGATTTAAAATACCAAAGGTTAATTTATCACATCTAATAAAATTTCTGCAAAATTCTTAATGTTCTAAAAACATTGTAGCAGTACAATATGTAATGGTAAAAAGCACAAATATCACAAGTAAATAAATATGTATTATTTGTATACAAATATCAACTATTTCTTATTTTACTTAAACTTGTTCTGCCCTTTCCTTTAAAATTGGTGCCAAATTCAAACATTCATTTAAGCCAGGGGAAACATTTGCTGCAAGCCTAAGCTGCCATATCAATTCCTTTTTCAATAATAGATTTTGCCAGTCTCCACCTCTGGCTTCCAAATGAACTAAATCTAAAATAGCAAAATGAAAACCTGTATAATCATTACATGTCATACTTTGTTTATACAAAGCATTTGTAGCTTTTTTATTTTTTATGTCATACAAATGCTCGTAAATTCTTGTCTTGAGAAGCCTCTCAGTCTTCCCAATATAGAAAGAACTACAGGTGTCACACATAGCAATATAAACTAACTTGCCAGAAAAACAGTTGCCTCTCCTAGGGTAAACTGTATTATTGTTCTGGTTTTTCAAACATATTTTAGTATCCTGTAAGATGTAAGAACAATATTTACATCTCCTACAATACCTAGTACCATTGTTAATGACTTCATCTGTTACAAGACATTTTGGTCCACTTTCTAGAATCTTTTTCAAATTAAATCCAATTTTTGTAGTAAACACTGTTTTTTCACCCAAAACTTGATATTTGTCATGGTCAACTTTAAATATGCTCCAGTTCTTATGCAAAACATCTTTAACTTGTTGATATAGGGGACTGTGTTGTAAAATACAAGTATGCTCAAAATTGGTTTCATTAAGTTTTTTATCAGTCTTACCAGAAGTTTCGTTTTTTTCTAGTCCCTTACCTAATAATGGGGTATATCTCTTACCCCATTCAACGTACACTTCATAAAGAGTTTTTTCCACCAGACCCATAGGGTAACCCCTATCCAAAAACATGTTTTTTAGATATTCAAACTCAGGACGAAGATCTTCCACAGAAGATGTCATTCTAGCTACCCTAATTGCTTGACCCTTAATTATACTTTTCTTCTGACTGAAAGGATGATGACTGTTAAAATGTAGATAATTATTACAAAAAGTTTTCTTATGGTATATTTTTGATTTAAATTTGTCCTTATATTTAATAATGAGTGTATCAAGATAACTAATTTCATTAGCATCAAACTGAAAAGTGAACTTCAAAAAACTGGTAGTACTGTTGAGATATTGGATGAATAAAGGAATAGTCTCAACTGTTCCCTTCCAAAAAATAAAAATATCATCCAAAAATCTACAGTAGTAATTAATGTAATCAAAATATTCACTTCCAAACACATATTCTCTCTCCCATCCTAGTAAAACGATGTTTGCATAAGTTGGGGTGCAAGCAGCACCCATTGCCACACCTCTAACCTGCTGGAAATATTCTCCCTCAAAAAACAGGTAGTTGTGGTCTAATATAAGTTCCATCATTTCACAAGTTAACTTGATTTCATCACCATTCATAGTAGACAGATTATATAAAGTCTCCTCAAAATAAGCTAACCCTTCTTGTTTAGGAATACAAAAGAACAAATCCATTACATCAATGGTTACAAAATAACCCTCAGCATTCCATATATGACTTTTTAGTTGACCCAAAAAGTCCCAAGAGTCCTTGACTAAATGTGGACACCTTTCTACAACATGTTTGATCTTCTTGTCCACAGATCAAACATGTACTGGACATGTGTGACACCTGTAGTTCTTTCTATATTGGGAAGACTGAGAGTCTTCTCATGACAAGAATTTACGAGCATTTGTATGACATAAAAAATAAAAAAGCTACAAATGCTTTGTATAAACAAAGTATGACATGTAATGATTATACAGGTTTTCATTTTGCTATTTTAGATTTAGTTAATTTGGAAGCCAGAGGTGGAGACTGGCAAAATCTATTATTGAAAAAGGACTTGATATGGCAGCTTAGGCTTGCAGCAAATGTTTCCCCTGGCTTAAATGAATGTTTGAATTTGGCACCAATTTTAAAGGAAAGGGCAGAACAAGTTTAAGTAAAATGAGAAATAGTTGATATTTGTATACAAATAATACATATTTATTTACTTGTGATATTTGTGCTTTTTACCATTACATATTGTACTGCTACAATGTTTTTAGAACATTAAGAATTTTGCAGAAATTTTATTAGATGTGATAAATTAACCTTTGGTATTTTAAATCTCAATTAAGTTAATGGACTTGTTAATTGTTTAAATTACTGGACCAATCACTGACTAGTAGTCCATATATTAAAGCAGGGTTTTATCTTTTGTATTTAATTCTGATGACGTCAAGTTTCAACTGACGAAAGCGCTTAATTTATTTGGTGTTACAATAAAGAAAGTATTGGACTCGCAACGAATAGTGCTTCTTTTGGGTTTTACAGTTTTTTACAAGCACTATTGCACCTTTGTTTGGTTCATGAGTTTGTTTTTTGAAGGTGCTGGTTGTCATGGAGTCCGATCGTTCTATTCAGCTTTCCCCTATTTTGGACTCTGGGGAACATGCTGAAATTTTGGCAGTTAAAAGGGATGTTGCTGAGTTGAAAGGGGAACTCACTCGGCTTATTGACCTTCTTTCACAACCCTCCGTTGTGAATTCTCGACTCTTGCCACGCTCTGTATCCCCTAAGGAGGACCGACGGATTTCTTCGATTCCTAATGGTGCTATCAGCCCTGAGATTTCAGCGTTCCACCTTAAGCAGGGTAGGCAACAAGTTGCGGTTGCACAGATTCACTGTGCTGGCCGAAATTGTGTCATTCCGGCTGAAAATCTTCCTGTCGAGCAAGGGAGCAATTCTGTTGGTTCTTTCCGCAGGGCTAATGGATGCTCAAACTGTGTGGTTCATTTAGAAGCTGCCATTGAATGTGAGGACGAAAATGGAGAGGGTGATTTATGTAATGGATGCCTTGGCAATTCTACTATTAAAACAGGTACTAAACCATCCAATAATCAATGTATTAATGTTTGTTGTTGTTGCAAGACAAACGGAACTAAATCCAATATTAACAATAATGTGGGCAAAGCAAGAAATTGTGAACTGACTTTCACTGGTGTTAGGAACTGCAACTTAAATACACAAATTGGTACTTCAAAACAATTCAACTATGGGGACATTATAAAAAAACATTATTCTTTTTCCAGGTCAACTTGTGTTGATTCAAACCATCCAAAAAGAAAAAACAGACTTTTAATTATTTTAAATCATTGAAAGACATGATTTTTGTTTTTGAGAAAAGACTGTTAAAATACAAGCTTTGTCAAATAGAAATTTGTTATTTGAATGAATGTTTAAAGAAGAAAGTGGTACCACAGGGGTTGAGAATTTTTAAGTTTACTTTTGGTGTTTATTATAACAAAGAAAATGTTTGTGAGTTAACAACTATGTTTGATAAATGGGGGCTTGAATTGATTATGAAAATTGTTTCATTTTATGAGAAAATGGAAGTTGATTTACAAAGGGAAGTAGAAAATTTAAACCAAATGATAGTAACCGACCTATTGTTTGAACAAAATTAAGGTTTATATTATAAGATTTTAAACAGGGTAGACAGAAAATGTGATGGGACATTTACTAAGAAAGCAAAAAAATTGGACCGAGATTTAAAACAGTATCAAAGTGGCAATACATATCCTACTGATAAACTTTTTGTTTATAACCAAGGGAATATTGATGTTCAATCTCCCTTTAGGTCAGTAAATAACATTATAGGCCCTATAGATTTAGAAATTACTGGGGTGGAAGAAGAATGTTTTGAAAGGGAAGAACAACTACCTTTTGAATACCAGGATTTTCCTTTACCACGATGCTCCAAAAGAATAGCGAATCGCAAACAAGCGACTTACAACAAGGTATTCCAGAAACACATGGAGGCCCCAAGGTGGTAGTGACTTCAATTCTAAATGAGAATTCTAGTAACAAGTCAATACAAAATATTTTGAATGGTTTCAATATTTATAATTATACTGATAGAGAAATCTTGCCAGAATATTTCTCCCTTTTTTCTAAATGTTACATTGCTGACATCTTAGTTGATATCCAACTTTACATGAGAAAATTGAATTTACAACTATTTCATTCTAAGGTTATGAAAATGGACACAGACTTTCCTAAAGAAGTGTGTAAAAAAAGAAGTATGTTTAATCCCCCTTTAGACCCATTAATTAATATGTTTGAGAAGGTAGTTAAGGATGAAATATACAAAATTTGGGGTAAACACAAGAGAATTTTTTATAACCTTAGTAACACAGAAAGAATCCTGTTGCAAAATTTAAGAAATGACAAAAGCATACGCATAATGGCGCCGGACAAAGGGGGTGGTATTGTTTTATTTAACAGTACTGATTATACCAATATTATGCAGGGAATTCTATTCAATGTTAATAACTACTCCATATGTTCAAAAAACCAAATACATATAGCATATCAGAGAATTGATAGTTTTCTGTATGAATATTTGATGGAACAAAGAATTACAGGGGTAGTTTATGATTTTTTAACTAACAATCATCCTAAAATCCCTGGCATATTTGGTATACCTAAAGTACATAAGATCTTAGAACATCCACCTTTCAGACCTATAGTGGCGGCAACTGGGTCTAAAACCCATAATTTATCTGTGTATGTGGACAAGAAGATCAAACATGTTGTAGAAAGGTGTCCACATTTAGTCAAGGACTCTTGGGACTTTTTGGGTCAATTAAAAAGTCACATATGGAATGCTGAGGGTTATTTTGTAACCATTGATGTAATGGATTTGTTCTCTTGTATTCTTAAACAAGAAGGGTTAACTTATTTTGAGGAGACTTTATATAATCTGTCTACTATGAATGGTGATGAAATCAAGTTAACTTGTGAAATGATGGAACTTATATTAGACCACAACTACCTGTTTTTTGAGGGAGAATATTTCCAGCAGGTTAGAGGTGTGGCAATGGGTGCTGCTTGCGCCCCAACTTATGCAAACATCGTTTTACTAGGATGGGAGAGAGAATATGTGTTTGGAAGTGAATATTTTGATTACATAAATTTTTACTGTAGATTTTTGGATGATATTTTTATTTTTTGGAAGGGAACAGTTGAGACTATTCCTTTATTCATCCAATATCTCAACAGTACTACCAGTTTTTTGAAGTTCACTTTTCAGTTTGATGCTAATGAAATTAGTTATCTTGATACACTCATTATTAAAGATAAGGACAAATTTAAATCAAAAATATACCGTAAGAAAACTTTTTGTAATAATTATCTGCATTTTAACAGTCATCATCCTTTCAGTCAGAAGAAAAGTATAATTAAGGGTCAAGCAATTAGGGTAGCTAGAATGACATCTTCTGTGGAAGATCTTCGACCTGAGTTTGAATATCTAAAAAACATGTTTTTGGATAGGGGTTACCCTACGGGTCTGGTGGAAAAAACTCTTTATGAAGTGTATGTTGAATGGGGTAAGAGATATACCCCATTATTAGGTAAGGGACTAGAAAAAAACGAAACTTCTGGTAAGACTGATAAAAAACTTAATGAAACCAATTTTGAGCATACTTGTATTTTACAATACAGTCCCCTATATCAACAAGTTAAAGATGTTTTGCATAAGAACTGGATCATATTTAAAGTTGACCATGACAAATATCAAGTTTTGGGTGAAAAAACAGTGTTTACCACAAAAATTGGATTTAATTTGAAAAAGATTCTAGAAAGTGGACCAAAATGTCTTGTAACAGATGAAGTCATTAACAATGGTACTAGGTGTTGTAGGAGATGTAAATATTGTTCTTACATCTTACAGGATACTAAAATATGTTTGAAAAACCAGAACAATAATACAGTTTACCCTAGGAGAGGCAACTGTTTTTCTAGCAAGTTAGTTTATATTGCTATGTGTGACACCTGTAGTTCTTTCTATATTGGGAAGACTGAGAGGCTTCTCAAGACAAGAATTTACGAGCATTTATATGACATAAAAAATAAAAAAGCTACAAATGCTTTGTATAAACATAGTATGACATGTAATGATTATACAGGTTTTCATTTTGCTATTTTAGATTTAGTTCATTTGGAAGCCAGAGGTGGAGACTGACAACATCTATTATTGAAAAAGGAATTGATATGGCAGCTTAGGCTTGCAGCAAATGTTTCCCCTGGCTTAAATGAATGTTTGAATTTGGCACCAATTTTAAAGGAAAGGGCGGAACAAGTTTAAGTAAAATGAGAAATAGTTGATATTTGTATACAAATAATACATATTTATTTACTTGTGATATTTGTGCTTTTTACCATTACATATTGTACTGCTACAATGTTTTTAGAACATTAAGAATTTTGCAGAAATTTTATTAGATGTGATAAATTAACCTTTGGTATTTTAAATCTCAATTAAGTTAATGGACTTGTTAATTGTTTAAATTACTGAACCAGTCACTGACTAGTAGTCCATATATTAAAGCAGGGTTTTATCTTTTGTATTTAATTCTGATGAAGTCAAGTTTCAACTGATGAAAGCACTTAATTTATTTGGTGTTACAATAAAGAAGGTATTGGACTCGCAACGAATAGTGCTTCTTTTGGGTTTTACAGTTTTTTACAAGCACTATTGCACCTTTGTTTGGTTCATGGTCTTATAAGGGATCTCAGCTTCTTACTGAGGCTGACCAGGGAGCTCTTCCACTCAAGGGATTTTACTCCTTTTGCAACCGTTTCTTCCTTCTGTTGTAGAATTTGTTTATGGCAGTGGACCACCAGATTGGCTTCCTTTTTTTGGAGGATAGCATCTTGGTTCTGTTTGGGATAGCACGATCCATGCACTTGTGTAAGTGCTTATAGAGTGCATTTGTGTAAGATTCAGCAGTCGTAATTGTATTCTCCATTTGGGTGGGTGTCATGAAGTTTGCCACTTCTGTCTTAAGAAGCATGAAGTTGGCTTTGTAGACATTTTTTACTGTGGTTTCCTTAATGGTAGGTGTGGGCGGGATTCAGATATCTAGGGTGATTAGCTTATGGTTGGATCTGACTAACGAGGAGTTGATTTCAGGTGTGGAACACCAGTCACTCATGTCGGTAATGACTAGGTCTATGATATTGTTGCCCCTGGTGGGGGTGTGGATAAGTTGATCCAGGGCATTGGAATTTATGAATTCCAGAAAGCGTTGAGTGAAGGAGTTGGTACATGAGTAGTTTTTCCAATTTATGGTGGGGTGGTTGAAATTGCCCATTATTAGGGTGTTTGGTTGAACCCTAATATTTTCCAGTATATCAAGAAAAGAAGAGTGGGAATCCTTTGGCATGGTTGGGGATGTGTAGCAAGCTACAATTTGGATTGCAGTTTTGTCAAGAGTTAGTTGCACTTGGATAACAGTGGATGCATTATGCCATGCAACTAGCCTGGAGGTGTGGATATCCTTAATGAATATGGACACACCTCCACCTTTGGTGTTCTGGTCCAAGTTAGATAGCCGAAATGTGTGGTATGAGTTATAATCTGGTATTGCAGGGGTGCTCTCTAGTGCCTTGAATCAGGTCTCAGTCAGTGCACAGATATCAATGTTCTCTATTTTAAGGAGTGCTTTGAGTGAGTGCATTTTGAGATTTAGAGTTCTAGTATTGAGTAGCATTACTCTCAGTGTTTGCTTGCCTGTTCCTGTTACAGTGGTGAATCTGTCATTTTAACCTTTCCTAAAAAAGGCACTATAGGGGTGGCAAGAGCCTTAGCCAGTATCCAGAATCCTAGGGGTGACAGGTGCAGGCCATATCTGGCAAAGCATCATGGCTTTCGACCATGTCGTCCCAGGCAGACAGATACTGGATTCCCTTAGAATGACACAAGAAGCTTACCCAGTTGTTGAAGTCAATCATTTTGTCCTTGTACTGCGCTATCATTCTGGGCAATGGCAGGATGCTACTCAGGGCTAGGGCCATACCTACCTGGGCTACAAGACTGGAGAGCTCTTTCATGTCTCTTTTCATGTAGTCCAGGGAGGTACATCTCAGGTTATTCACACCAACATGGACAATGACAGAGTCATATTTGTACTTGTTGTGGAGTATGAGCATGTATATATATATATATATATATATATATATATATATATATATATATATATATTTATATGTATTTTCATACATATATATCTCTATATATGTATATATGTATATATACAAAACCTGAGTGATTCCAGAGATTTTTCCCTACTGTTGAATGATTCTACTGCATGATATGTTTGAAAAAGCTTCAGAAATTCCTGTGGCTCAAATGGTGTAGTGGTACATTGCTCTCACTATAGTATGCTGGGTCCAGGGTTCGAGACTTGGCAGGGCTGATTATTTTGTTGCTAGGCAGAACAGTGGCTGATGGAGATACAATGCCTAAAGCAGTTTTATGTGACTTTAAGCAGGTTTGCATGGGTTTAAGCAATGCTAAGTGATGCCAACATACAGTTAACCGTACAGATGCTTAATCCATTTTGGCTTCACTTAGCATCGCGCAAACTCACTTACTCCCGCTTACACCCACTCTATTTCCTTTAAAAAAAAAAGAAAAAGGGTTATAGGAAAGTGGCGAGAAAGAGGCATGCAGATGGAAAAACAATATGAAAAGTAGCTGGGGATGTGCAGGGCGGGTGTTTGGAAGGTCCATAGCTGTCTACTTGTAATACAACAACAGCTGTGCATTTGTATGGAATTTGGAGGTGAATTTGGACACTTAAACCCCAGAGAGAGGGGTGAGGCCAACAGAAATGTGTTGTCAAGCCAGTTGGACCAGATTACATGTGTCCAGTAGACACCTGTGTGAAATGGACAGTTATGTATGGGCGATGATTGTTTTGGGGACAGATGCCCTTCTTTTTCTTGTTAAGGTGAGAGTGCAACATTGAGGAAGGATTATAGGTACATATGTGGAGGTAGGTTGGGTAGGGAGACAGACAAGACAGACAGGACAGCATACAGGGGTGGTGTATGACACATGTGGAAGTAAACACCTTAGACGGGGAGGGTGTTTGGGAATCAAAGGCCCATGAGCCCCCATATGGATACAGTGGGACTGACATCCCCACCTACAGGCATTCATGACTGCACCTTCACAGCCCTGATGGTGGCTGTGGTGGGGACTGGACAGGAGGGATGGCCTGCTACTCAAGGTGCACCTGGCAGCTCTCCATCTGGTACAGCTGGCCACCCAACTCAGAGAAGATGACAAAGCACACTGTACCCCAGAACTGATGGTGGATGACGGGCTCATCTCAACGCCCACCCGCAGGTGGTGCAGGGTCTGCAGTTCTGTGGTAGGTCTCAGATGTGCTGGGGCCTAGTGCCATGGCCAGATGGGGTGGGACAGTTGCATCCGCTGGGATCAGCCTTCCGAAACATGGTGTTGAGGTTTTCCAAGATATATTGATTAGTCATGAACAAAAAATTTCAATATTACATTTAAAGGCATGCATGGGTGTTCAATTAACCCACAACAACAGATGTGAAACAGTTGCATAGCAAACAGAATGCATGCATAAGTGGAACAACAGTAAGCATTGTAACAGCATGCCAATAACAATGATGGCAACGGGCCGCCAACAATGGTATTTCTAACAAGGTATGTAAACATGCAACCAATTAATTATATGAACAACAATGTAACACATGTCCCAACATTAGGTTTGCCAACAACATACCCGAAGTATATGAATAATAATTAGTGATGCAGATGAAGGGTGGGGGAGAAAAGAAAAGTTCATTAACAACTGCATAGGCCTCAAATTTTACAACAGTACTGCTCAGTACTCTAGAGGTCTACCCTCACTTTACAACTACCTATGGCCTACCTATGACATACCCATATTTGTGTGGTGGGCCATGTAGATGGCCTTCTGTACAATGGTGCCCACACGGTGGGAAACTGTCAGGTTGCTACCAACTTCAGTGCACAAGTTGCTTTACACCTGATTGCATGCTCAGTACATTATTCCTGTCATACTTAGTGTGGATGACATCTGCCACAACAGGGGGAGTGATGGCTCTTCGAGCATCCCATTTGCTGTAATGCTTCTTGTACCTGTCAGTAAATGCATGAGTACCTCTTGGCGGATGGCCACATCATAGGGCGATGTAAGAGAGTGGGCAGCTTGCAAGCATCTGTACACCTGGTCAACCACAGACCACTGCTATTGTCCTGTACCTCAGATACATATATCTCAAAGAGTAGAGGGCCCCAGACTGATCCTTGGGGTATAACATTGTGGATGAATCTACTATTAGAGGTGGGTTCTACTACTTTGACTGAGTAGCTACGATCATTGGGCCAGTTAGCTACCCATCTGGTAACCTACAGTTTGGTGCCTGGCTGTGTAGGCTTATGTATCCTGTCCACCTGGGGATTAGTGTGAGAGGATTGGCTAGGTGAAGGTAGGCATTGTTCACCATCTTCTCCTTGTCCCTGTGGTTGTTAACCACTGCAGAGAGGTCAATTAGGTTTCACAGGCCTGATCTCCCTTTAATAATACCATGGTATGTGGGAGTAGGCATTTTGATGTTGCTAATGTCCCTGTTCATAATGTCCTTGATATTTCCTCCCATGCCCTTGCAGAGCAGGCTAGTTAGGCTGATGTGCATCATATTTGCTGGATTGGTGTATTGCTACACCTTTGTGTATAGGGATGGCAGTGGCTGTCGACTGTGCAGATGGGATGACACCGGTGCTCAGGCTATGGTTAACTACAGTGCAGACTGGATCTGAGAGCCCATGCCTGTTTTCATGTGGATGCAGCCAGGGATGGTATCATGACTATGGAGACCTCTGTGTGTTACCTTTGAGAGGGCATTATGGACCTACTTCCTGATGATGCGAGGAGGTGGGTAGGTGCTGCACATGCACATGTGTACCACTGGGGGAACAGGGGTGTGGTGTTTACACTTCACCTGTCTGTAGCCATTTGCCTATATCTATGCCATATGTGCATGTGGTGCTATTGAAAACCACTACAGAGCAGATTTGTGTGTTGCCTCTGGAATTGCAGACATGTGTGGAAAGCCTTGTGATTTGTCTTGGTGGATGTGTCCAATGTGTACTCAAAGACAGCCTTAGGGTACATCACCTGTGCCCTTATTTGCTTGTACAGACCAAGGTGACATTGCTTCCAGTGAGGCACCTGTTCCTTCTTGGCCCATGCAGCAATTCTTTCCACCTATTATTGTATTTGTGTATTGCTGCTGTCCACCACAGGCATTTACTCTACCTTGAGGGAGATGATTTTGTCCTGTCAGGTACTGCTGTGTCAATACAGCTATGTAGGTGCCCACATAGTATTGTGCTGTGGGCCTGGACAGTGCTGCTAGTTCCAACAAATGTGACATTGGCTGTACAGCTACTTCTGCCTACTCTGAGGAGATTTATAGTAATCTATGTACAGTTCATTCTGTTTGAAACTGTAAAGGTGGGGGGGCAGGGGAGATGGTGACCTGAACAGTGGCGGCTGTCTCGTCAAATATTACCAAAAGAGATGGCACTGTAGGAGTGCTACAGTGGCTACTCATGTTGGTTAGGACCAGGTACATGAGATTCACACCTGCTGTAGGAGTGCTGACCAGCTGAGCCACTGTATTGCCATTGACAAAACAGAGAACTCTATGTGCATTCATTTTCAGATGGCATAGGTCAGGCACACTATGGTTGGGAATTTGGAGTCACCCAGGAGCATGGTGGATGATTGAATCCTGACAGATTCTAGCAGGTCCCAAAAGGTGTGGTGGGTGTCCATAGTCATTGTTGGAGGCCTTTAGCTGGCTATGATTTGAGTAGGTGTTTTGTTAACTGCTAACAGCACTTGGGATGTCACCCATGTGACATACTGTTTGGCCAGCCTGGAGATGTGTATGTGTATGCTCATTTTCAAGACTCCACCTTCTGTGGCTTTGTGGGCCTCCATTTGGGGTCTAAACATATGATGGGATGAGTGACCTGGCAAGGTTGGTGTGCTCTCCACAGCTGTCAGTGACTCCACAAATGTCAGCATCCTACAGGACAAAGTACGCCTACATTGCTATAGGTGTCATGGTAAGACACCTAGCTCCTGTTGCAGCAAGACGTGCACAAAGGCACAAATCAGTGGTGGGCAAAGGCCAGTAAATAGTGTCACTTTATGAATCTAGCTGAGACACACTTATTTGCCAGCAAAGACAGTGTCACACTTCACAGGTGTACTCTGCAGGATATGACATCTGAAAATGAAATGCATGCTAATTTGTTATGACTTCAGTCTTTAACTCATTCACTCCAATGGAGCTCAGGAAGTTTGCACTGTAACTTCCGATGGGTGGAGCCTAAGCCTTTTGACAGAATCAAGTTATGTCCTGAGTACTCACATTTCATACAAATGTTCATATCTTTGGAGCTATATGGGTTATGAAAGAAGTATAAATGGCAAGCCATTCAACACAAATTACTTTTATAGTGGCAGTATTCTTTAGGTTTTATGTAGTAAATGGAATTTTATAAGTCACAGTAAACACAATAACTGTTATGTTTGTAATATTTTGTAAACAACTTACAATATCTCAGCAGCCACTCAAGTTACAACCATACTGTCAACAACATTTTATTCATCTAGCTGAGAGCTTTCATGTGAGGCTAAGAAGTTCTGTCTTTGTTACTTGGTTGTTCAGATATCTGGAAGAATGTGAAAATTATATCTATATAAATATAATTGAAACAACAGTTAATATCTCTTTAGCTGTACTAGACAAAGGTCAAATATTAATGAAGTTGAGTTTGCTACTGTGTAAGCTTTAAGGTGAAATCTTTTGAAGCATTGTACATAGCATGGTTTTTGAAGCAATGATTCAAATATGAACAATCAATATTTGACTGCTATAAGCGTCAGTAGGAGTTAACTTCAGATGCACCTGGAGGCATCACTCGGATGTAATGACTTAATGGGTTGCCAGTGATGTGCCAGACAATTCACAACTGTCTGAGGCATTGACTACAAATATGAGGCAGACATGTGGTCAGTCTGCAAAACTCTGGACAGTTGTCAGGTATGGGCTCAGCATATCACATACAGTTCAACACACAGCTGCACCTTTCGTGTAGTATGCACATACCCTATGTACATCTCTTACATTTGTAAGACAAGCATATGTATCAGAGTAGCATTCACCGGTGACATATGAATAATTACAACATTTCAGGTAGCTGGCCTACCAGTGACACAATCAGTATTGGACAACAGAGACTCCATTAGTAGTCATACATGAGCTGACCTTTGCTGGGGTGACACAGGGGCCAGGGATGTGCTCCATGTCAGTGCAGACATGGCACGCGGAAATGGCCATAACTGCTAGACAGCAGCATGTGACTCCAGCAGGTCTTTTTGTGGCCTAGTGTTTAATGTCCTACTTGCCATTATTGCATTCCCTCTTCTGCATTCCATTACAAGCTTACATGATTGACATACCTGTTATAGCACTCAGGAGTTTCCTCTCAACAATGCAAATGGTTAGGTTTGTGTAGTCACAGTCTGTCTTTGTGTAGATGGGTTGAGACCTGTGTTGCATAGGCAGCAGCTTGCCTTTTGTAGGTACTGCACATGAACAGGTGATGGCCTGTGCACCAACTGGTGTCTCCCATGTGCTACTTGCATCCAGAGCAGCTGTGTTGTCTTTCCATGTGCCAGTTCCATAGCAACACATTGCTATAATTATGACCTTCATGTCTGCCTTGCCGCTTTTCCTTCCCTGTCTGGAGGACATTATGGAGGTGTGGGGGCTACAGCTTCACAGACAGTAGGTGGAAATACTTCTCAGAAGAGGACATGTGGAGACAGCCAAGCAACATGGGGAACAAAGCTCCAGAATTGGGTACAGATTGTAAGTCAGCAGTGTTGTTATATACCTAAAGGGTTGCTAGTTTAACAGGGATCATCTGGACATGCATTTTCTGTGTGACATGACGTCTGACAGAGATATGCCTCTGACATACCTCTCAACTGTCCTGATGTCCACAGACTGCCAAGGAGTTTGCCTGTTATGTTTAGTCTGTTTCTCAGACAATGTCTGTTTTAATGGAAGCAGTAGGATGATGTGGGGATTGTAGTCTGGGTAACTGTTGACATCCGTTGGCGTTTCAGATGTCATATCCTTCAGGGATGTTATGTTACAACAAAGCCTGTGACATAGTCAACTGTTTCAGTTTGTAATACCATTATGTGAGATATGTCCCTCTTTCTGGCCCCCTGTCCTCCAAGTATGTCATGCTTTCTCCAGATGTCTTGCAGTAAGAGGGTCAGGGGTATGTGATATCATTATTTATTGACTGCACTCAAGGTTTCATCCCATTGACTTAGCAGACCCTTGGAAGTGGTATGCGGCAGTGGCCATGAATATGGTCTTACACCCTGGACATTCTGTGCAAATCTGTACATATGAGAGTTATGTATGTGTGGCCATTGTAAAGCGATTGCAAAGATTGTGTAGCAGTGTTGTGTGTAGATGTTTGGCTGGGTATGGTGAGTAGCAGATGTGAGTGTCACAGATCCTTTTTCTATCTGACTGTGCATGCTGCTACAGCTGCTGGTGGTATGTCAGATGTGTATGTTTGTTGGGGCAGACATATATATATAAAACAGTACTAAGGATATACAATTCCCCCTTATGTTGAATGATTGTTGTGCATGATATGTTTGTAAAAACATTATAAATTCTTACAGCTCAGAGGGTATAGAGGTATGTTGCTGTGATTGTTGTGCACATGGTCCTGGGTTCCAGACTAGGAAATGATTACTTTTTTCATTAATGTTAAATGACCAGAATGAATGATATGGTTGTAAAATCATTCCATATTCCCACAGCTCAGATGGTGTACTGGTACTTTGCTGTGATTGTAGTGCACAGCATTCCGAGTTCGGGGCTTTGCACTGCTGATCATTTTGTTGCTAGGCAGATCAAGGGCTGATGAAGACAGAGTGATTAAGGCACTTTTAAGCAGTTGTAAGAGGGTTTCTGTGGTTTTGCATGGTGTTAAGCATTGCTAAGAGATGGTTAAATAAACCCTCTTAGCTTCACTTAGCACTGCTTACTACCACTTACACCCATGCTAATTTTCTTTAAAGAAAAGAAAAAAGAGTGATAGGAACGTGGTGAAATGGGGCAAGTAGAGGGTAAAACATTATGAAAAGCAGCTAGGGATGTGCAGGATGGGTGTAGGAAAGGATCATAGCTCTACATTTCTTTGGCAGCAACAGCTGTGACTGATGTGGCAAATTTGGAATTTACAGCCTCACCCCACAGGGAGGGGTGCTGGCAATATACATTTGTAGAGTAATTTGTTTGTAGATTGATTTACATCACTGGGCATGGTGGCAAAATGGAAAGCTATTTATGGGGCAATTTTTTTTTTTGTGGGACAAATGCCCTTATTTTTTTTTAGGTGAGAGTGGGATGTTGGGGAAGGGCTGTAGGTATGTTTGGGGAGGTAGGCTGGGTGGGATAGGTTGCATTTGCAGCCAGACAAGACAGCAGACAGGGGCGGTATATGTCACATGAGGGGGTAAACACCTTTGACAGGGTGGTTGGGAATCCGAAGCCCCTGAGCTCCCAAATGGATACAGTGGGACTGAGGTCCCAACCCTTGGGCAGTCATCACTGCTACTTCAAGGCCCCAAAGGTGGCTGTGCTGGAGGCTGGACAGGAAGGGCAGCCTGCCCCTCGAGGTGCACCAGGCAGCCCTCAATCTGGCACAGCTGCTCACCCAACCCTGATTAGATGGCACTATGCACCAAACCCTGGACCTGACTGTGGGTGATAGGCTGCTGTCTGCACCTACTTCCAAGGGGGATGGGCCCCGTCCCCTGAGGTGGTTCCTCTGAAAGGTGGTGCCGGACCAGCAGATGAAGAAGGCCCGGGTTGGGTCCCAGATGTGCTGGGGCCCAATGCCACAGCCAGATGAGGTGGGACAGGCGAATCTGCTAGGATCTGCCTTCCCAAACGTGCTATGGTGCTGAGGTTTTAAAGAATATGTTGGTTAGTCATGAACAACACATTTCCAGATTAGTTATAACAGCATGCATGGGTGTTCCAGTTAACCCCATAAAACAGATTTGAAACAGTTGCATAGGAAAATGAACACATGCATAAATGTAACAGCACTATGCATCATAACAGCATGCCAGTAATATCCACGGCAACAGGCCACCAACAATGGTATTTGAACAAGATATGTTAACATGCAAACAATCAAATATATGAACAATAATAGAACACAAGTCCCAGCATTAGGTTTGGAGTAAAACATACCCATAGTATATGAATTTTGGTATTGATCCAGATGAGGGCTGGGGTGAGAGAAAAAAATTCCATTAACTGTTGTTGCTTCTATTTTCCACAACAGTACTGCTCAATACTCTATGGCTTTGCCCTCACTTTACATCTGCCTATGGACCATAGCTTCTGTAGCACAAACATACCTATTAAACTGTCAGCCTGGAATGGTATGAGGCAAACTGTGACACCTCTGGGTATATGACTAGAGTGGACTTGTACACGTCAGGGTTGCATATCTGGCACAGGAGGGGTACCCTGAACTGGTGTTATGTGAGTGTGCTACTGGCATATTTCAACTGGTTTCCTTTCTGTGTCCAGGGTTATTGGCAGCAGTGACCACTAGCTGAGACAGTGTGACACTTGAGAGACATGTATCTGGAAGAGTGCATGTTGTATGTACCTGTCCTGCTGTCATTTGCAGGCATGTTGTGGGACAGTTGAACAGCTGTACACAGTTTATTAGGATACCCTTCATACAGCTACTACCAGCATTTCCTTACCTGTACAACCTTTGGAGAAAATATCTGTTAACACTACCTGACAGTTTTTACATTTATTCCTGATTCCTTGTGTGTAGATATGCACACATCATAGAACCACTCCCTGGATTTGAACCGTGTCGGTGTGTGCAAAATTAACAACTAAGCTATTTCTCATCACACTGAGCTAGTGGGGAACTGCTGTTTCTTGTTCACTGGTTTCTGTCTAATAGTATCTTGGTTAGACAGCCTGAACCTGTAATCCTGTGATGCATGCATGACAGAAAATTATTGTACTATGCATTAATCCTTTGGATTACTACAATCTGGAAAGCAAAGTTTAAAACAAGGCAATGTTGGATGGAACACAAACTGAAACTTTACATATTACTATTCAGGGTTCAGAGCTTAGTGCAGTATATATTTCACATTTTAGTTATATCTAGTTTTACAGTTCCACCTTCTACGTTTTTTACAGCAGGTTCAAAGAAGAAGCTCAGTTAATGTATGCTATCACAGCCACATTTGCTGTGAAGAAACTGTATACATTCTAAATGTCTACAACAACATACTAGAATAAACACAACCATTTTTTAAGGTAGTTTTATTGCACATCAATATTAGTCTGTCAAACATTTTTATTTATTCAGTTCACACAGTAGCAATATACCTACTAGCAGTAAGCAATGTACTCCTTCTTAGCTATTTGAACAGTATACTACAAAATAGATTTGTACTCACCAGCCTGTTAGTGAAGCTTCAGCAGTCTGTCACCATGGGCTTCAATGTTTATAGCTCTCTCTGCTGCAGCTGTAGGGGAGAAAAACAAACATTATACATACCTTTCTATTAGATTTTGAGGCTAGTGTTTGCTACAAACTACTTTATAGTGATACTTACTACTGGAGAATTCTGTTTCCATGCATCTTGGATCTACTGGGCCAAGAGCATCCCCTTCCTTCGCTTAGGTCAGCATAGTGGTGTTGTACCTGCTCACCAGAAAGGGAAATGCCAGTGGCACTGGTGAGATCACATGTGAGATGGTCCCAGGCCTCCGTTTTGTATTGTGAGCCCTGGTACTGGCCCTGTAGCAGTCTCTCATCATAGTTTTCAACAAGGAGTCCAGCCATGACCCTGGACTCCTGAATGCTCTAGTGCTGCACCTGAAAGTGCGCTCCCTCTCCAAAGTGAGACATGTTCCTGCAGAGATCAAACTAAACAGGTTATGGCTATCTTCCCACCTGCACGGTTTAAATAAAGCCATATTCGCACCCGTTGCCATCATTGGTCCATTTCAAAAATGCTGAGCACAGCTTAACAATTTGCAAACTCGCTAAGCTGGGTTGAACAGTGCTTAAAGGGGTAATTGCTGAGCGCTGCTTAACAGTACACATATCCACTTAGCTGAGCTACCTGCTACTTAGCAAACATGTGTAAGCGATGCTTAAATGTGGTATGCAGGGTTGGGCATTGCTGACCATTGCTCACTTTTCATTTAAAAAAAAAATATTAGGATAATGGCTTCATTTGGTAGGTGTACATGATTTACTTTACATGGCATATGTGCTTTCATTACATTAGAAAGGGGTGTGACTATACTGTATGGGACACTTGTGTATACATGCGTAATTTCACATGTTATATGCACTGATGCTTCCATTTTATATCAGCTGCACTACCCTGGTTGACAAAAACAGTTACTACATACTTTAAGTTAAAAAAAATAATAATTTTAACACTGCTTTCTCATATAAAAATACCTTGCCTGTCTTGGTACTTAAACCATGAATACCTGTATGTAAAGCCAGGACTTAACCACTACACTATCTCAGTTTAGGAATTTCACTTGCATATTTCTATTTATCTCCTATAGTATGTTTAAACAATCCTAAGTGGAGGGCCATAACACACACCCACTTAGCTACTCTTAAACATTCTTTAGCATGTAAAAAAATATGTATTATATTATTATTATTATTATTATATTATTATGTTATATAGTGAGTATTCAGGTTTACTGACAAGTCAATGAGGACTACAATTGGGAAATAATGCATACATTTGACTTTCAGGCTTCTATCCTTCAGAAATGCATGCTAATGCATATCCTGTTTTCTATCAACTTTCTAAGTTTGTGAGGGCAGTATTTCAGTAGCGTCCCTATTTTTATGGCTTTGTTCCTCCATTATTTGTGCTTTTGTCCACTTGGACTGCTGTCAGGGAATAATGGCATACATTTGACTTTCAGACTTCTATTCTTTGGAATTTTATGCTAATGCATATCCTGTTTTCTATCAGTTTCTAAGTTTGTGAGAGCAATTATTTCAGTAATGTCCCTTTTTAGGACTTTTCCCCCCATTATTTGTGCCGTTGTCCACATTTCCTGCTTTAGCAGGTTGCGAGGTGTCATACGGCACATTTACAATGCAGGAGGTGTGTCACAGAACCTGTCACATACACCCTGCAAGGGTTTCCTGCTCCCGTATGTATTCCTGCTCCTATATTTATTTCATTTCAGTGTCCGTGGACACTGAAATACTGGCATAATATTAGAGAAATTCTCTAATATTATGCTGGATCAGGTTTAGAAAGTGCCGTACGTTCACTACTTCAACATGCCACCTGCACTCATTCATGGTTCGTATCCATTTAGCCTAAACAGCAGCACGCCTTCATGAATATGCAAGGCAAGCTGCTATGGCTACATGAACATGAACCACTCCGTGCAGGAATAGCACTATTTCTGCATGGAGTTAATCAAATTCAGGGGGTTAATTAAGAAGGTTTTATAAGGTGTTTATAAAAATGGAGGCTGTAGAAAACAATCAAACACAGCTGGGATAGCCAGTTTAAGGAGTAGAGTAAAGGGGACACCTAGAAGAAATATGTTGGTATAGTGAGGAAAAAAAATTCAGTCACAGACAATTTCAGAATATGTCAGATTTCAAAATAAAGAATCAATATTTTAGATTGCATCATGATTATTGACCCAACCAGAGTATGGGAAAAGCAGCAGTTAAGGAGAATGAAGCAATAGATATCCCTTTTATTGAACAAATACCACAGTGTGGAAATTACTTAGAGAGAAATAAGATATTATATTATTGCATTTAGATTTAGAAGGCAAAATAGCTGTAAGTGGAGGAGTTAGAAGAGGCTGATGAAAGAAGGATTGCAAAAGGTAAATGAAACAGGGACATATATTTCAGACTGAATGCAGAGATTTAGGAAATAGTAAGAAGGAAAAAGTAAGCATGTTTAAATGAGAAATACAAAGAAAGGGAAGAATAAGAGTGTGAAAACAGCAATTTTCCTAAGGAAAACTAGCAAAATTTTAAAGGCAACTTACAGATATGACTGGGTATGATAAACGACAAAGCTAGTAGGGGAAGTAACAGTAGCAGAAGATATTAAGACAGATTGGCAGGACTGTAGAGAAGAACTATACAAGACGATTGTAACATAAATGATATGCATGATTGTATATTATGTGATTCAAAGCTAGATATCTTGGGGAATAAAGATAAAAGAGCCTTAGAAAGTCTTCCTAATAATAAAGCTGAATGAAGTGATTGGATTTTGGTTGAAATTATTTCAAATCCTGCAAATATATGCTGCTATGGCGTTGTTTGGAATTTGACAGTAAACTGGGAAAATACAAGAGTAGCTATTGGATGGGAAAAGGTCAATCTATTGTTTAGTTTCAAATGATCGTAGTGTTAAACTGTGCTCAGATTATCAACCAGCTGCACTTTTCACATGCTAACAAGGTAATGCTCATGATCCTGAAGCTGGGACTCTAGAAATATATGAATTAAGAACTGCCATATGAGCAAGCTGGCTTTAGAAAGGGCAGAGGCAGTCAGGCACCAAATTGCCAACATCTTATAGTTAACAAAAGAAACAAGGGATTTCCAAAAAAAAAAAAAAAACTTACATTTCTTTGTCTACTACAAACCTTTGACTTATCCAGCCCTAGCAAACTGTAAGTTCTTCAAGAAATGGGAATATTGAGTAACCTCATGAATCTGTATGCAGACAAGAAGCATGAAGAACTGAATATGGAATAACAGACTGGTCCAAGATTGGGAAATGAATGTGACAAGGCTGCATATAGTCACCTTGCTAGAGTGAGACCTGAAACATGGAACCTGAATAGCCAAAAGAATGGAGTTGCATGCATCAAGCACAAGATAGCCATTTCTCTGAATATTCTCTTTTCATCAAGGCATGGTGATATCAGTGTTGGTATATATAAGTTTGCGGGGAGTGTAGAACTTGCACATCAGTGGTTTAAAAGAAGTTTAAAGGAGAAGAATGTTCATGATTCCCTCTTCTCCCATAATTTCAGTTTTTTTCTTCTGCTTTTCTGCACTTTGCTTTCGGATGCTGACATTTCAGTATGGAACCAATTTAATTTTTATGCCAAGTATATCATACAGAACACCAGGTTAGACAAACCAGATACTGGATTCAAAAATTCTGAGAGAAATACTAACAAACTCAGATATGCAGATGATACCACTCTAATGACCGAAAGAGAAGAAGAGTAGAAGACCCTATGATGAAAAAAGAATGCTATTTCCTCAGAGTAAAAAATAAAACCTAAAATGATGCCATCTGGCACTCTCAATTTTTTGCAAATAAATGGAGAAGAAATGGAGGCATTAACATATTTTGTTTTCCAGGGTTCAAATATGTCTAGAGATGGTCATTTAGACATTTGCTTCAAGGAAGGAAAACTTCAGCAAATGTGGAAAAGAGTTTAAAGAGTAGAAAAATCACATTTTCAACAAAGATGTTAAAGAATAAAGACATTACATCATCAACTTTTTCAATAATAACATGGGTCTTTGAGAGACTATAAGTAAAGCTTTGTGCCAGAAAACTGATGCTTTTGAAATGTGTCATTAAAGAACATTTTTGAGAATTCTGTGGACTGCTCACTGGAAGGTTTGATAGTAAAACTAAAACTCAAATATTTTGGCCTCTTAGCATGTAGAAAGGATTCTCTAAAGAAGACAGTGATGCTGGTAAGCATTTAACACAAAAGAATATGGGGCTGTCAGAGTCTAATATTGACTGGCAACATTACTGAAGCATTTGTTTAATTTTTAGTTTATTCATTTTTTTAACCAGGTAAGCCCAGTGGACTCATATGCCTTTTCAGGAGAGTCCTAGCAACATTTTCTTATAAGTGACTTGTACAGAGTCTCACAGTAGGCAAATGTAGATGAAAATAAAAGAAAAGAATATTGTATACGTGGATACATGAAGCAGCTAATTATAGCTGTTCAAAGTGTTAATCTTCTAAGTTAAGTGCTAATAATGAATATGAATCTATAAAACTTAAAGAAGCAGTTGTTGACAGACAAGCCTAGTGTCCTAAAGTCTTTGAGGTCATAAATAGTTGGACTTTACTGAAAAACTAAACAATAACAACAAAGATATTACTTGTAAGTGGTGTCTGTACAGTAGCTGCATTGTACTACTGCACTGGTGCTATTTAGAATATCAGCTATTAGGAAGAGGGTAGCAAAATCTCGATAGGGCTGAAACGATTAATGGGAAAAGGAAAGCAGAAGGGCATGACAATGCTTCAAGCAAGCATACAGGAACTGGAACATGAATAAAATGAGGAACCGCTGATGACAGGGACGTTGGGTTGTAATAAAACAATAGAAATTAAATGAAGGAGATGGGAGAGGTTAGGGGAATTAACTGAAAGGCAGAGGTAATAAAAAGGAGAATATCAAGAATGCAAATTAGATTATTAATGAATTAGTGGAGAGTCAGTAAAGGGATTGTTTAGCCGAATGGAAAATACAAAGGATTATGAATGGTTCTATAATTATAGCAAACTTATTATGTGTTTGAGATGTGAGTGCCAACAAATGTACCTTGAAAGTGAAGTTCAAGAGGCAAATTTTAGCATCCATGTAGAGAACACACAATAAAGGGATATGATTAATGAGACCTGATCATAAGTCTTCGTATTGCATGGGGTTTTATCTGCTCCATTTACTGCCAGTTACAGGAAATAAAGATAAGTGTTTTACCAGCTATCAAAAGCTTTGAAAGATGGGAAAACATTTAGTACTGCCAGAGCACATGCAGCAAAGAAGTGTCCCACTAAAGAATGAATGCTTTAAAAAACTGTTAGACATGTTGTTCTGCCACACATTTTCTTTATAAATGTGGCAGAGTAAAGTATCTAACAGCTTTTAAAGCTGTTTTACCTTTCACCCCTGTTAGTTGTCGACCATCAGTGTCCACTGTTAATCCCTAGCATGTGACTTAATCATAGCAGCAATTATGGTTGCTCTACAAAAGTTTAAGTACCTTTCAGACATCAGAAAGAGCGTTTTTTTTTCCACATATTTAAAGCATATATGAGATTTTTCAGAGAACTGATATGATAAGAAAGCAACTACAGGAAATTACTGTTATTTCACTAGGGGGTGTTGATAAGCTAAATGTAAAATGTAAGTGTGCTGTATGAAAGTATTGACCAAGAACTGATATGATATGATATGATATGGATGTAACAACTGGAAATGGCAATGTACCGAATATGAAAGAGAAAGATGCATGCAAAATATTGTAAATTAAGAAAATATAAGTATCCTAGCAACCTAGAAACATGTATATTCAGGAGAGCTTATATTGATTTTCTGGGCATGCAACAGGTACAGGATAACAAGTAAAACATTTTCCTATGTCAAGGTCTTTAAGAAAAGATAATGGTAGCTAACCTGTTTTTTTTTACCAGTGGTATTGGTGCAGACTTAAGTATAGTACCCCAAGAAACATACAGACATACACACACATGCAAACAACAATGCCTTTTCAGTTAGGTCACTTTCTTCCTTCCTTTCTTCAGAGGGAATCAAAAGAAACGGCATACTGTGATTAAATCCTGTAATTCAAGGTTGATTACAAAAGCACTGAAGGACAGAGAGCAGACAAATGAAAGAAAACCACTTACTTTATTTTATGTTCTCTACTTTTCATTACTTTCATAATGAAAATGATGGATTTTGCACTGTGACCGCATTGTGTTGAACTTTTTCTTACTCTGCTCAGCTCTTAGATTTGTGTAGAGGTTTGAACTATGGGCCAGATCCCTGGTTCGGCTGTCCTTTATGTCTGTCATATGCTTCAATAAATCCAATTATATTTTTCCACAACCAGCACCAACAAATCCACAAGGACACCTCTCAGGACACTAACAAATCAATGTAAGAGAAAGAAAGTCATTAGCTCTCCCCACTTTTGCCCCTTGCAGTTTCGTATAAGCAAGCACGTTTTCCTTCTTGAATTGTAATTAAGCTCTAGGAAACTGCTAATGTGTCAAAACGAAGTCTGTTCCAGCCTATGCTTACAGGTATATAAACAGAGAATCTTTATTTTTTTCACACTGGATATTTTACATTGAGTAACCACCAGTGTGTGACTTGCCTTCTTCAATGATATCCTTTTATTGAAACAGTACATCCTTCCTTCTTTCACCCTTTCTGTTCTTATTTCTTCATTTTCTTCATTTAGACAAACCTACAAGCTGTCAAGTCATGTCAAATAAGCAATATTTATATGGAAAGTTGGCATACAGTATGTTTCTTGTATAAATGAGTCTTGGAAGGTTATATTAATGTATCCAGGACATTTTCCTGCTTGTACAGCCATTCCTGACTCTATCTACTGATGTCATTGCATCCCAAAGATACTGTGTACCTTTTAACATTTATTGTATTTCTTCTGAACAGCTGTCAGTGTGAAAACATTTTTATTTTCAGTTTCTTTTTTATATTATGTGCACTACTTTTATACAATGGACAAAGAAATAAACACTAGATAATGACAACATATCAGAACTGCTTGATGTGTGTATTCTGCCCATTTGTTTACATTTTGGATAAGACAGAGCTCAAGATTAAAATCCAATCCCTGATATCATTCTCATTGATCATTCAGCTTCTTTTAGAAGACTGTCATTTATTACTCCATCTATAAAATAAGTTCCTTATGTTCTGCCTGGGCCATCTGTCCATAAATCTTGTACCTTTGACGATAAGCTTTTACTGTTGTACTTAGCTTTTTTTTTTTTTTTTTGAAAAATGGTACCAACTCAGAATCTATGGATACCCCTATGCTTCCCTTCTTCAAAAAAGAAAGAAAAAATCAAATAAATCACTTTGAACCACAGCAGCAATAGAAATGTTTTAGTAAAGGTAACTCTGTTGTCACGCATACTGACTTGTTACTCAGAAGGTTGAACAAGTTAAAAATTCAGTACGTTGTCTTTCAGGTGTCAGGATCACTGATGTTATAATGGCCATAATGATCCCAACCCTTGACTAATACACCTACAACATGGTTGTGATGCAAGTGGGAGTGAAAAACTTGAGGTGTAAGATCCTGAGGGATATGCAGAGAGACATGTCAGATGTTTCTGTGCATATTAAAAATGCAGGTACGGGGCTAGTCCTCAGTGGAATCCTTCCTTCACCTTGAATGATGTATACAAATACAAATACAGTACAGAGAAAAGATAATAAATTGGTTAAATAGCTGTTGTTGTAAAAGGGGGGTCCAATACATGTTAGCATGAGTTGAGACTCTCCACAGTCTAGCTTAATACTTTAAAGATGGCATACAGCTCTCATCTCAAGGCTTCCAAATACTTGTTAAAGCCTTTGGTGGCCCCATTGCCTTTTTCAGACAGAGTCCAGTTGATGTACATTCCAACATAACTAACATATCAATCCCAAAATCAGATCATGTTACGGTGCGTCTTGTCAATGCCAGATGTCTAAACAATAAATTGCCTGATCTTGAGGCACTCCTGCATTTGGAAAAATATCCATGTCTGCATAGATTCTGAAATTTGGTTTAACAGAGCACTCCATCTAAACCTGGGTTTTGTCCTTTTCATGCCTTCAGATGCAATGGTAACTGTGCTGGAGTCCACATATTTGTCATGGAACATTATTACCTCCATATTATCTCCAGGCAGATTAATGAACTACAGATCATTCTAGATCAGATTACTTATCAACAAATATGTTGTTACAGGACACTTTATTTTAATCCTGATGCCCACATAGGGTCCTCAATTTTCTAAATGATCTCCTTATTAACAAAACTGCCCTTATTTTGAATGACTTTAACTACCCTTCATTAAACTGGAACACTTAGAGCTGTAATGTAGGATATGCTCAAAAATTCCTACACTTAATAAACAAAAATTCCAATCAGCAGTTGGTAAATAAACCTATTAAAGGACACAGCATTTTGACCTAAGTCTTACAAATATGACTGCGTCTTTCATTATTCCTCTGATATCTCCTTTTCCAATGAAGTTTAACCATACATGTGGGACTTTCTCCTTTAGACCCCAGAAAGCTCCTACAGAAGGCCACATTGAATTTGAGGGATACAAATGTGACAACCTCAATGTACACTGTGGTGACATATCAAAATTCACTTATGACTGTGCATTTCCTGATCTTAATAGAGCAGCAAGCTTCACTAAGGAATTCCCATTTACTAAATTGTGTAGAGCTAGCAGTCCCTGCCAGAACTAATTATCACAGGAAATTCAAAAACAAATGACCCTGGTGGCCCACTGTCATAAATAATCTACACAACAAACAGAAAGAAACTCCTTAAATTATTTAGTAAACCCAAACTCCCTTTCCTTTTCTCAATGAAAAAATTAAAAAAAACATTACAAAACAATGAATAACAATATGGGACTGACAAAAGGTAGCCATAAAGTTAGTCTGGCTATGTGAGAAAAAAAACAGTATCTTGTTTTGTTCTGAAATTATTCTTATTGATGCCTCTTATACAGCTCCAATAGGCATTGCCAATATTGTTCAAACACATTTAGTGATAACGTCATCCTTATGAATTCTAATCAAAGCCCTAAGATATCTGAATACCTTACTCCTCCAATTATTTCTAAAAAACATTTACTGAAAGTACTAATGAAGATCAAAATACTTCCTCAGTGGGAACTTACTCTATACCTGGCCCCTTAATTAATAGTACTTATCTTACACATGCAGCTTCAAGTAACTGGAAGAGCTGATGGAGAAGGATGGGAATCTGAATGAGGAGGTCAATGTAAGAATCAGAGAGGATGCAGGCAACTGACACAGAATGTCAAGAATAGTGTGTGACAAAAGAATTCCAAAGAAGCTGAAAAGTAAGGTATACAAAACAGTGGTGCTACCACCACCTGGGCAGTGAAGGCAGAGCAGTTGAGGAAACTAGAAGTGATGAGGATGAAGTGCTTTAGACAGGGGTAAGAATGCACACTGAGGGACAAAGAAATGAGGACATCAGAAAAGAAGCCCACGTAGCTCCAATTGCAGGAAATATCAAAGAGAACAGAGTATAATAGCACTTTGGGCACAAGTGCAGGAAGGCAAAAGATAATCTGGTGAAGATGATTTGGAAAAGATAGGTAGAAGGTAAAAGGAAATGAGGGTGTGAAGAAAATGAAAACACTGTGTTAGCATGTCTGTCAGGAGATTTGTGTATATTCACAGATTAACTTGTATTGTACGCCAGCATGTTTCATTGTGAAAATGTAAATACGTTTTTAAAATGTTGAGTATTTCCCTGTTTATACAAAATGTTTAAATAATCTGTCATTGTTTTGATACATTTCTAATTGCACGTTTGTGAGGGAGATTCTAAAATTGCACATGTTTGTGAGGGAGATTCTAAAATACAAACTCTCTGTGGAGAATCAGCTGATCAGTAGGTGATGTCATTAGAATGTTCCTTGTTGCTGTGTGATTATTTGAACAGATGACTGACAGGAAAAAATAACTTTTGCAAACAGCTGATTTTTATTTTTAAAATAAGACAGCTGAGACTGTTAACCTGGACTATAAAAGAGACTGCTGAAGTCAGCTGAAGAGCAGTTAGTTAAGAGCTGGAGTCAGTTACAGTGTTGTGCAGTGAATACCCAAGAAAAGAAGGACTCACCAAAAAGTGTAAGCTTGCCTTTGCCTTGCTGTTATGTTTTAGATTAGATCAGGGACAGTAATCACTAGTTAGATTAGGAAAGTTTAGTAATTTAGATAGAGTTTTTCTAAGATGATGGACTTCTATCCTACAGTTTAACTTTATATTTCTGGTAATTGAATTCTGTTGTTTATTGAAAATTATTGATTTACATCGTTGCAATAATTTTACTTATTATTAAATGTTTTTATTACTTTACATTGTGGCTAGAGAATCAGTGTGCTCTTTAGAGATTAGACTGTTTATACCAGTTTCATACTCCCCAGGTCACCTTGAATGCCTGGCTGCTTCTGGTCATAGTTATCATTTATTTTGATATTTAATTTTTTAATAATTGATCACCCTTTGAAGGGTGATTAGACCTGTCTGACTCTGGTGACAGTGTTTACCATTGGTATTGGAGAGGGGAACACAGCCGGAAATCTGTGTCAGGCTTAAGTGTTTGAGTGTGTGAGATTTAAATTTATTTTGAGAGTGAGTGAGTTAGAAGTCTTAAACTAGAACACATTGCTCTGAAGTGTATATTATGGGAATACATTTGGGGTGGACAGAGATATATAGTCCAGTCCCAAAAAAATAGAGCATGTTCCTGTTGTGCTCTTAAGGGAAATTGTGGAATTTTACTCTTGTGTGTTCTGTGCTCTGGTGTTTCTGTGATGCTTCCAAACTGGAGTCAGTAGTGAGGAGTGTGGCTCCTTAATTGCTGACCTAGGTTTTAAGTGGAGGATGTCACATATTGGTGGTAGTCTGGTAGGATATTAACCAGATGTCACATTATTGGTGGCAGCTTAGTGGGATTTTTAATTGGATTTCAGATGCCTATGGGTAGTTGTCATTAAAGTTTGCAATATTGACAGCCACAAGGTAAACATTCAGAATTTCAGTTCACCACAGTTTTATGTATTTATTGACTTATTTATTTTTGTTAGATAGTCAGGGATAGCAGACAAGGATGTCAGCAGAAGATTTTATCAAGCTGACAAAGATCCAGTTAGCTAAGGAGTGTGACGCCAGAGGATTGGTGCATGCCAACATGAACAAGAAAGCAAAGCTTTCAGCCTTGGTGGTAGCCACAGCTCAGACCAGCCATTTGGAGGATATCCAGTTTGGTTTTGGTGATGTGTAGCCTGCTGGGACAGGACAATCTGCATTTTCTTCAAAGGACCTGAGAATCCATCTGAAGATAGAGAGACTGTGCCTAGAGGCCTAGATGATAATGCAACACCTGGAGGCTAAGGAAAGGAAGAAGCAGCACCAGTATGAATTGGAGGTTGAGGAGAAACAACATCAATATAAACTGATGACCAAATTTTTAGGAAAACGAGAGACAGCACTGGCATGACATGGAGATTCTTACCCTTCAAGAGGGTCATGGAGGTAATGGGGAAGGGGAATAACCAGACCCCAGAAGCTGTAAATGTCAGTAACTTTTCCTCAGTACAGGGATGGGGATGACTTTGATAGTTTTATTCATATTTTTGAGAGGGTTTGTAGACAATATGATATTGTGCGTGAGCTCTGTGTTCAGCTCTTGACTCCCTTACACCATGGTGAAGCTATTCAGACTGTAGAAAAGTTAAATGATGTAGATTGTTTGAATTATGACAAAATGAAATGTTGCTTACTTGGCTGTTTCATACTTACACCCGGGGCATATATACGCAAGGCAGATGAAAGTGTACATGATTATATTGCTGACTTAAATACTTACATTCACATATTAGTGAGTAGGTGTCAGTTCACCACTTTTGAGGGACTGGCAGACCTTTTGGTGAGGGGAACAAGCCCTCAGTAATTTGCCTGATGACATGAGAGTCTGGTTAGAAGACCATGAGTGTAGCAAGAGGAGTTGGGGAGAAAGGGGGTATATACTTGGCAAATAGAGCACCACTGCATAAGAAAGGGATACCCAGTGCTACACATGTACATAAGGCAACCCATGGGGGAACAGTCTAAACCACTCTAATAGAGTACACCAGTAATGGAGAAAACTACTAATCCAAGTGCACAGTTAGGGATTAGATGTTTCAAGTGTAACCAGAGGGGGACACATAGCAGCCAAATTTCCATCTAGGCAGGGTGAGAAACAGAAGGTGAGGGAGCCAGTAAGTGTGGATGACAAACTGGCAGTGGTAAGTTGTTTAGAAACAACTGGGGTGCCAAATTATCACCAAAATGTATATCCTATCTTCATAGGTCATAAACAGGCAACTGCTAACAGGGACATAGCTTCTGATATAACCATTGTGAGGCCTGCAGTAGGTAGAGAAGAGGAGTACTTGCTTGGGCAGTTCACTCCAGTCAGAGTATTGAGAGGGACCCCATTCTAAATATCTTTGGCTAGGGTTCATCTTGACTGGGAGATTGTAAGAAGAAGCAAGCAAGTAGGTGTGTTTGAGGCTATTCCTGAAGATGTCCTGATAGGGAATTACTTTTGTGATGCAGTACCTTGTGTACATCCAGTGACATGCAGTCAGGCTTGGAGAAAGGTATGTAGGTCCGGTAGTCTGGGACAGACCCAGAAAGATCTCATACCAGACACTAGGACTGGCATGTTGGCTGTTTCAGAGAAGTTGCTGTCTAGTAGCAGTTATTCTGAATGTGTGGCACAGATGCTGATGCTACTGATGCTCCCTTGGACATGGTGAATGCAAAGGATGGAGGTGAATTGTGGTACCCAGAGTGTCAGTGATGTGCAGCTGTCAGACGTGACTAGGCTTCCTGTGGAAGGGAAGCTGGTGAAGGTCACGAAGGTAGAGTTGAGACAGGCTCATCTTACAGATCCTACATGACAAAGCTTGAGAGAGATGCCTAAGGAGGCAACTCACGCTCAAGAAAGTGGGGAGTCTGTTAACTGGATCAAAGGTTTGCTGTATAGAGATTGGAGTCCTGTAGGTGGGCTAGAAGGTGAGGTGATATGGCAGTTGGTAGTGCCTAGAACTTACCATCTGCCATTCTTAGCTGTAGCACATGACTTTCCTTTCTCAGGTCATATGGGCATAAGACATACTAAGAGACATATTATGCAACATTTCTGTTGACCTGGGATTGCAAAGGATGTGGTAGGATATTGTAGGACTTGTGAACAGTGCCAAAAAGTTTATAAAGCAGGGGACAAGGACAAGGTTCTGTTTATGTCTTTGCCTGTTATCGAAGAGTCACTTCAGAGTGGACCTAGATATTGTGGGACCCCTGAGTACTCCAAGTTCTACAGGAAAGAGATACATCTTGGTGGTAGTAGACTATGCTACCATATATCCTGAGGCAATGGCTCTGCCATCTATTGAGGCAGAGAATGTGGAAAATGCTTTGCTAGAAATCTTCATCAGAGTAGGTTTTCCACAGGAAATACTGACTGTCTGAGGTGCCAACTTCATGTCAGATCTGCTGACTTGTCTATGGAAGCACTGTGAGGTAAAATATCTAATGACCACGCCCTACCATCCCAGACTAATGGTCTTGTGGAGAGGTTAAACTTTATGTTGAAGACTATGCTATGGGCATTTGCAGACCAACATGTGAGGGAGGTCTTGGATAGATTACGTAGGGCAGGATTAACCATTAAACCAAGTAAGTGTCAAGTGGGTATGGCAGAGATCACTTACTTAGTACACAGAGTGGGAAGTGGTACAATTCTGCCAAGGTGCAAGCTATTTAAGTGTGGCCAGTTCCTGTTACTAAGAAACAAGTGAGAACATTTCTAGGGACAGTAGGGTACTATAGGAAATGTGTGCCCAATTACAGTACCACAGCTGCATCCCTTACTGACCTAAGAAGAATAAACCAGACAAGGTAGTATAGATCAAAGTTTATGAACAAGCATTCCAAAATGTAGAAATCTGAGAGGACACCCTGTGTTAGCCAGCCCAGATTACAATAAAGAATTTAATGTACAGGTAGATGCTTCAAATTATGGGGTGGGGGCTGTACTTAGTCAAGTTTCCACAGAAAGAGAAGACCACCCAGCAGTATATCTGAGCCATAGACTCCAACCTACAGAAGAGTGTTATGCAGCCATAAAGAAAGAGTGTTTGGCCATAATGTGGGCATTGCAAATGCTGCAGTCCTATCTTTATGGGAGAAAATTCACTGTACTCACAGATCATAACCCTTTAACATGGCTTAATAGGGTCAGTAAGCAAAATGCCAAGTTACTCAGGTGGAGTCTAGGATTGCAGGCATATGACATGACCATACAACTTCACAGCGGGGTTAATAATCCCAATGAGGATGGATTGTCCAGGAGAGGAGTGGGTTAATATTCCCAGACAGACCCATTTTTCTCAAGCATCAGTTTTCAAATGTCACTTGAAAATCATGCCTAAGTCATAAGAGGGGGGGGGGGTGAAGAAAATGAAAACACTGTCATCTGTGTTAGCATGTCTGTCAAAAGATTTTTGTATATTTGCAGATTAATTTGTATTGTATGCCAGCATGTCTAATTGTGAAAATATAAATAAGTCATTAAATGTTGAGTATTTACCTGTTTATACAAAATGTTTAAAGAACATGTCAGTGTTTTGATACATTTATAATTGCACATGTTTGTGAGAGATTCTAACGTATAAACTGTCTGTGGAGAATCAGCTGATTAGTAGGTGATGTCATTAGAATGTTCCTGGCTGCTATGTGATTATTTGAGCAGAAGATTGACAGAAAAAATAACTTTTTCAAATAGCTGATTGTTATTTTTAAAATACAACAGTTGAGACTGTTAACCTGGATTATAAAAGAGAATGCTGAAGTCAGTTGAAGAGCAATTAGTTAAGAGTTGGAGTCAGTTACAGTGTTGTGCAGTGAATACCCAAGAAAAGAAGGACTCACCAAAAAGTGTAAGCCTGCCTTTGCCTTGCTGTTATATTTTAGATTAGATCAGGGACAGTAATTACTAGTTAGATTAGGAAAGTTTAGTTATTTAGATAGAGTTTTTCTCAGATGATGGACTTCTATCCTACATTTAACTTTATATCTCTGGTGATTGAATTCTGATGTTTATTGAAAATTATTGATTTGCATTATTTTAATCATTTTACTTATTAAATGTTTTTCATTGCTTTACATTGTGGCTAGACAATTAGTGTGTTCTTTAGAGATTAGAAAGTGTTTATACCTATTTGACAATCCCCAGGTCACCTTGAATGCCTGGATGTTTCTGGTCATAGCTATCATTTACTTTGATATTTATTTTTTAATAATTGATCACCCTTTGAAGGGTGTGTAGACCTGTCTGACTCTGGCTGCAGTGTTTACATTCATATTGGTGTGGGGACACAGCTGGAAATCTTTGTCAGGCTTCCTGTAAATGTTTGAGTGTGTGAGATTTAGATTTATTTTGAGTGTGAATGAGTCAGAGGTTTTAAACTGGAACACATTGGTTTTAAGTGTATATCAAGGGAATATATTTGGAGTGGACAGAGGTATATAGTCCAGTCCCAGAAAACTGAATGTGTTCCAGTTGTGATCTTAAGGGAAATTGTAAAATTTTACTCTTGTGTGTTCTGTGCTCTGGTGTTCCCATGACACTCCCGCACTGGAGTCAGTAGTGAGGATTGAGGTTTCATAATTACTGTCCCAGGTTTTAACTGGAGGATGTCACATATTGGTAGCAGTCCAGTGGGATATTAACCAGACATCACAGAGGGCATCCAGCAAAGAAATGAATGCATTGTGTGAGAGAAGACCTGTGACAGTCAGGTATGACTGTTGAAGAAGGTGGAAGAGCAGCATTGAATTGAAAGAGATGGTGACAGTTGACATTACCCCATGTAGGAAATGGGAAAAAGGGGACAATGATGATTACCCTTGCAGATACATTTCTTAAAACAGTTAAACCTACATTTAACTACTGCTTTTGCCCTTGATGCAGGTACACTGCAGTGGTGATGTCCATCAATAAGGATGGCCTTACAGCGAACATGGATAATTACAGACCTATCAGCCTTACAAGCTTCGTCTGCAAAGCTATGGAATTTATTATAGCTGACCTCATAAACTGCAATATCAATAATCTCCAACAGTCTGGCTTTGTGAAGGGTAGAGATCCTGTTTATTTAACCTAGTAAACTTCTTTAAAAAAGTTATGGAGGTTGTAGATGGTGGTGATGCAATGTGTATGGCATATCTTGACCTGGTTGAGGCCTTTGACACCATTCCCCCATGCTGGTATCCTATAAAAGTTAAATGATTTAAAAATTGACCCATATACAGTAAGATGAATTCCAAACTGGCTGAAAGGCAGAACCCATACAGTGTGGGTTTCACTTCTCTCATAAGAAAGTATGAAAGGGATCAGTGGTATCCCTCAGGGCTTGGTGCTGGGAACCATTCTTTTTGATATTTACTTCTCAGATTTCCCAAAGCACAGAGTAAAAACCTCTGACTAGCAAGTCATCCTGTGAAACCCAAACTAAATACTAAATGCTAAAAAGTGTAGTATCATCACTTTTCGTAGACACCCCTTCCCCTCATCACACTGTATAAACAAAATTTCACTGCAAAATGAAAATGTTGTCAGAGACCTAGGTACTTGGGTTGATAACGCCCTTTCTTTTGACCATCATGTGACAACAATTGTTAGGAATCCTTTCATTTATTGTAGCTATTTGCCAGAGGAATGTCAACATTGATTAGACCATTGATCAAGTACAACATTCCTCTTGGTATGTATCTCACTAAAGGTATCAAACAATTTGAAAGAATGTGAAGGTTCCAAACTAAAAAAAAAAAAAAATTCACAGGCCTAGCATCACTGAGCTACCAAGAGAAGGTCTATCTGTTTATTCAGTGTCTTGCAGACTTTTGAGAGGAGATGTCTTTATTGCTTACTATGCTATTAGAGACCTGATTGCTCTGGACTTCCTGTATCTCTGATGGTCCAATATCTCCACCAATACTAGAACCAGGGACCTAAACTTTCACCAACAGAGACATAAAACATAGTGGAGGGAAACATTTATAGCCCACTGCCTCCTCATACTCCAGAATAAACTTCCCCTGCATATTAAGCCATATGACTCATTATTTACATAACCTGGATGACGGGATAGGTATCATCAAATTTTCACTGGGCTTCACTGGTATGACCCCGGAGAATGGAATTCAGTCTGATGGTAGGTATCAGTAAGGTATTAAGGTAATAAAACTCAGTGACTTTGGAATATCTATGAATGTATGAATCTATCTGCATGTTAAACTCTTGTTGTCTATTTGCCCTGATGCAGCTTTTGGAAATGATCATAAAAAATGGTGCCATCTTATAGCTGCTTCTAAACTGAATAAGGATTTGTAAACAGTCATAATAGCTTTTCTAAATGCCATAAGCATAAGTGTGTGTGTGTGTGTGTGTGTGTGTGTGTGTGTGTGTGTGTGTGTGTGTGTGTGTGCTCTTTCTTGTTTTATATTCCTTATTGATTGCTTTACTTAGTGTTTTGCTTTACAAATGCATTTTTTTTCAGTAAACTACTGCAGATTGTGTCCAGAGACCTTTATTGTATACAGTGGCATTTGTGGTTTCCTTATAGCAGCATAATTATAGAGTTAGTATATTTAAGTAAAGGGCATGCATGTGTTGAGGAGCACTCAGCAGGGAGGGGGAAAGGGGCATGTGCATATAAAATGTTTCATTTATTTGACGTGTCTTTTTTTTGTAGGTTCAAGTTCAATGCTTTTTTTATAGTATTCTGCTCTATGAAATTAATTTCCTTTTTTTGGCAATTATAATATTTACTGTTTACTTATTCCAGTATATGGCATGAATCATCTTATTTAAATGATTGCAATATTTGCTGTTTACTGTATTCTGTTATACAAATTTCTTCATTTGATTGAATAAAATAGTTACCATTTGATGTATTTTGTTGATTTAAATTACTTTATTTAGGAAATTTCAACATTCACTCTTCGCTATGGCTTGTTATGCGATACAGATTCCCTTATTCAGGTGATTATATTTACTTTTTACTATATTCTCTTATACAATGTGAATATCCTTACTTAATCAATTACAATATTTGCTTTTACTACATTCTTTTATACAAATTCCCTTATTTAGATGATTACAGTATTTAATATTTACTGAATTCTGTCATATGGCATGAATCCCCCCTTCTAGTGACTGCAATATGGGCTAGTTCCAAAAATCAGTGTTTTTAAATGTCAAAACTCATATGACCAAGACCATATGAATGGCATTTAATGTCAAACTGCTTTGACTGAGACTGTGGTATATTGGTGATTGGGGAATGTTTACTTTTACCCACTGTAGTTAGATTTCAGAGTTGGTATATATAATTAGTGGGGGGTGTGGAGGGGTCTTGCCCCTGCAAAAACGTAATTTGTCTTGTTTGTCGGTTTTTGATGTTTTAAAATGTCAATAATATGTTCTCAATCATATGGGTTTCAACATTTTAAAACATTGATCTTTTGATCTAGAGTTGACTACAATATTTACTGCTTACTGTATTTTTATATATGACATAAATCCACTTATTCAGGTGATTATAATACTGATTGCTGATTACATTCTGTTATGTGATATGAATTTCCTCATTTGGGTAAATACAATATTTACAGTTTACTATATAATATGAAACAAATTCCCTTATTCTGATGATTACAGTTTTTGTTATGTGACATGGATCCTTTATTTACGTGATAACAATATTTACTATTAAGTTAGGTACTCTGTAGGATAAGGTAGAGTCTCTGTTTTATGAATAAGTATACTGTCTAACCTCATACATTCAGACCTCAATATTTCTAGTTATTATTGATTACAATGTTTTATACACTATAAGCTGCACTAAAACTTTTACCGTAACTGCTGAAAAGCATATCAGTTTTCTTAAGAACATTTGCATTCTTAATCTGAACAATATTTTCCTTATGAGTGATTTCATCTGTAGTTGTGTAAGTACATTGCATGTTTTACAAGCAATGTATATGAGCTTATGACTTCATTTGCAGTAATAACATAAGCCAAAAAGTATTCTGCATGGATTCTAATACTATTGTGGCTGTTTAGGACAGAGTATTTAGTTTATGAGCTACTAACACGCATATTTTATCCTGTAATTCTATTTTTTCCTTCATTTTCCAGAGGTCTTCTGTGTGTCACTAAGTAGCAAGCTCCTTACACCAGAATTGCCTCACCCCTTTAGAAGTAACAGTCATCAAGGATTAACCTCACTACCCCAGCATAGCCTCTGTTGAAAACAGTGAAGTGCATTGTCATCCCTAACTGCTCTGTGAAGACCTCACTTTACTGTGCAGAGCCGTTTATAGTAAGCAGAGCCTTTCCTAATATTTAGCTTTTGCTGGGACTTAACTAAGAGGCTGTAGGTTATTGCAGTGGATAGGGAAATTCTTGGATATTGCTGCCTCTAGGTTTCCTTGAACTTTACAATAATTAGCTCCTCCTCACCAGTTAGCTTCCCCTCCCATCCCTGCTACACACTCTCCTTTAGTGCTGCACCAACTCAGTGGGCAACAAACCAAGGAAGATTTGCTGCACAACTGAGAAAGGGTCAAAGAGCATAAGGAATACCTCTTCTTTTAGATAAAACTAGTGTAACCTAGCCTAAACTGTGACACACGACTGGAGGGCTACCATGTCAGTGTATGGTTTCTCTGGTGCACTTTTCAAAACCTCCTCATGTACCATTTAGAAATACCATATTCCTGTTCCCCTTTAGAGAGTCTATAATAACATCTGAATTCTTGCTATCAATATTTCACTATAGCAACTAAATATAATTTTCTTACACTTTACACTTGGTAACATGTATTTATTTTATCTATTTAATCTTTATTTTAGTGTTTAACTTAATCAGGAAAGCTTACCATAATTTCCCTAATGTGTTTATTTAGTTGAAATAAGGTTGTATTCATGTGGGAGCCTCATTCTGTTCACTCTCACTACAATTGGCCTCAACTCACTCCCTTACATTACCTTAATTTCCCTTCCACCCCCTTTAAATCAACTCCCTATTAAAATGTTGGAACTCAAAATGCCAACAACAAGAAAAAAAAAAGACCAAGAATACAGAAAAAGACCAAACCTCAAATATCTGTCTTCTCCTTTAAACTTATTTTTGTAGGGGGGTACCCCCCCTGCATCCCATGTAACCCCCAAACTTATATATACCAACTCCAAGATCACCACACCTTAGAGAATATTATCAGAGCTGACAGACAGTCCAGAATGATTAGAGGTATAACTATTCTATACTCAAGCATACTGCAAATGATAACTTTTCCACTTGAAATTTATCACTTTTACAAAGATGCACTACTAGTCACCCTGCTTAATGTTAACCAAAGAAAATCTACCTGCCCAAATGGCACTTGATAAAAACCTGTCTACTAATGAAGACATACTGTCCTGAGTTTCTACTCACATTCAACAGGAAATTGTTATATTAGGGGATGTAAATCTAGACTGGAATGCTAACAAGTAGGAATCCTTTCCTAACACATTAAATCTGTTGCACAGCATATCTCCTCCCCTATCCGAAATAATAAAGCTACAAAGAGACATTCCACAATTGATTGGATAATGACATCAGCTTCTCATAGAATAACTCAATCTGGGACATTATTTGACTAACTCAGAGACCAACAACCCATGTATGCCTTCCATGAAGGCTGTACATTTTATAAAATTACCACTTATAACACAGTGGGAAATTTAACTAACTTCATTATGAAACCCTTTAACCATACTTTGTTGCAGTACAACTAGATATCCTAAAATTCCTCCCTCTTAATGATGATGTGTCTACACTTAATCATTTGTCTTCAGTTTCCTAAATTCTGAAGCGCAAACTTGACAGAAAAGAGGAAAAACTAACTTAGCACTCTAACCTAATCACTTAAGAAAGAGAAACCTATACCAAAGAGTTAAAGCCTAGAAAATGTGGCACAAAAAACAAAATGCAACAAAACTACCATACATATAGGCACCTATGTAGCTTATTTAAATCTCTTGTTAAAGCAGACAAAAATAATAAAAGTCATGCACTACAGGAAATCTTCAATGTCAGTCATAATTCCTTTTGGTCAAACATAAATAAACTAATGAAACCTGGTAAGAGTACTCAGTCCAACCCTATTCTCCATGAAAAAGATGTTGGTAGACATCAGCATCAGCATAAACTCCCTTTTCTCCATTTTGTTCATTGAGTTAGGGTGTTACACCAACAGTCACCATCACCTATTGACAATGTTCAAACCACCTGGTGGCTATCATTGCCTCTAAATTTCATAACCACTTCATCATATCTGTCATGTCCCTTCTAAAATAAACCCTCCTAACATTTTTTTCTACAGAACCCAAATCCATAATCAGACCCACTGCCTTATCACTTAAACCAGTATCAATTGTCACTCTAGAAACCCACATCACTAACAACTGATTACATTCTGGCAATATGCTTGAAGGTGGTGGCCTGAGCTATAGCACTTTCAATTTCCATTTCAGTCAAAAATCCATCATAGATTCATATGCCTCACCACTGCAGAAGCAGACGTTCATCTTATCTTTCCACAAAGGTGGCAAATCAACTGATCTCTCTAGTTATAGACCTACAGATGTACTCCCACCTCTATCTAAAATGCTTAATAGATGCACCCGTTCTTAGAATTACCTCCTGAACAACAAACTTGTAACTCCTATTCAACATGACTTTTGCCCCAGCCACAAGTAAGACACTGTCCCACTCTTGTTTTAAAACACTATGAACCAAAAAATGAAGGATGATTAGTTTCAACTATATTCTTAGATTTATCAAAGGCATTTGACATGGTGTTCCTTTTAAAACTTATGCAAACTCTGAGCAACCTTGGTCTATCCTCAGATACACTGATCAAGAATCACCTGACCAGAAGAAGTCAATGTGCAATATAACATGATGCATTTCATGAATGTCAACCTGTAACTACTGTTGTCCTTCTAAATTCTGTACTTGGCCCACTTCTTTTTAATATCCTTATAAATAATCTGCAAGGAGCCAGATGACTCTATTGCCATTTGTTCTGCATCTTCAGCTGCAGAACGCCAAGCTATAATACAAGAAGTATATAGGTTTACTATCAAAAGCTTAAAAGGCACTTCATCAAATGTCAGATGATGGAAAGTACAGTTGCAAAGATGCACAATGCCAAATCTGAATACTACAAATATATCATAACAAATGTAAAGCATGATTCATTATTATGGGTTTGGCATTGTGACTAGAAATCATGGTACAGTGAAGACCAGGGAATTTACCCTTTTCCTCACTGTAGCGTGATCTCGGAGTTAGTATATATAATTTGCGGGGGGGGGGGGCTTGTCCCCTTGCAAAACAGTAAAAATGTGTGCTGTTGAGGTGAAATACTCATGGCACATTGAGTTGCATATCTTGGGTGTCTGACATTACCTTCCATTCTGTCGAATAACGTTAAAAGCGTATATATATATATATATATATATATATATATATATATATATGTGTGTGTGTGGATTCCTATTACAAGAACGAAAGTTCACTACTTCTAACTTGTAATAGGAAGCCTCACTTCTGCGAAAGTTCACTTTAACGAAAGTGAACTTTTGCGTAAGTGCACTTCGAAAACACTGCAGCACAGTGGAGGACATATAAAACAAGCTATGTCCTCCACTATGGTACAATAGTCACAGACCTTAGGGTTAGGGCATGGGTTAGGGTAAGGGGATAGTTAGTAAAGCCATCCTCTTACCCTAATCCATGCCCTATCCCTAAGGTTCGTGACTATCGCACTATAGTGGAGGACATTGCTATGTCCTTCACTGTGCTGCAGTCATCACAGACCTTAGGTTTAGGGCATGGGTCATGGTAAGGGAATAGCCCTACAGGCTATCCCCTTACTATGACCCGTGGCCCTAACCCTAAGGTCTGTGAGTACTGCACGGAAGTTCAGTACAACACCTGTTCCTTGTACTGAGCTTCGCGTATGTGCACTTTCGATTAAGTGCACTTTCGCTGCAGTGAGCATTCCATGCACTATTTCAAATTAGTGAAAATTCGATCTAGTGTAAGGAACCCATATATATATATATATATATATATATATATATATATATATATATATATATATATATCTCCATTGAAAAGTAGCTCAGTCTCTACCCATCTACCCCTAAACACACACACACACACACACACACACACACACACACACACACACACACATGTACGCACTTGTTTTATTCACACCCAAATCACTGACTTCTCTTAGAGATAGCTGTGTTATCAGTTCTTCACAATACATCTAGAAAAGGGGGTCTTGAATGGCCAAGTTTGACTATCTGCAAACAGATAAATGAACAATAAATGAAATAAATACCAAATGTCTTTATAAAGCAGTCATTACATAGCAGAGCTACAAATGCCTAACGTAGTTTCCGGGTCCCTATTAGTTTATCGAAAATTCAGTTCATCGAATGTCATTTTCTGTGCACTTACATCGAACATGTCATTAATCGAACTGTTCATACTGAGATCATGGTACAGTGAAGATCAGAAAATTTGCCCTTTCCTTATTGTAGTGCAATCTCAGAGTTGGTTTATATAATTAGCAGGGGTTGTGGGGAGTGCAGCCCCCCCCCCCACAAGAGCAGAATTTGATGAACGGCATTTCCAATGAAATGCCGTTCATTGAAGTGAGTTTTTGCTGATTTAATATAGACCCGTAGTTAGCTTGTTAAGGACCTAAAAGCAAGAAATGTATCACATAATTATATCAGCATTAAAATATTGCTTTATATAATGTTAGTCTTATACCAGCTAACCATGAAACTATTATTTTTGAATTAAAGGGCAATGTTAAAATTTGCTCAGATTTGGGTATAATGGATATTGCTCATTTTTTGAAGTGTCTGAGTTTAGTTTTATAATTAATTTATTTTCCTGTTATATGTCTCATGATAAAGTTGTAAGTGATTTGGAAAAGAATAAAAATTATAATGTATTGTTTGATGTTTTTTTGCCTCAGTATGTAAAGTTTTCTTTATAACTGCACCCACATAATTATCTCATGGAGAGTATTGGGCAGTAATTTACATATACATGCACAGTATTCTGGCTACCCAACACAACTTAGTTCTTTGGAAGACCATCTTCTTTCTTAAATTGTTGTTTCACTACCACATCATCATGTGTTAAATTTCCTGGCTGGTTTTGCACCTGCAAGACTTAGTAAACAACTTTTCTGGGATTCAATAAACTGCATGTAGGCTTCACAGGAAGCCTGCACAGAGTTTACATGTGTGCATGGAGAGCAACAGCTGTAATTACATATTCATGCCACAAACCATTTTTAAACAAAAACAAGTGCAGTTTCATGGCTGGCAACAGTGATGCCAGCCTGGAAACTGGGTAAAGCAACATGGATAGCAAACCTGTGTACCTCCGAGCAAACTAGGTTAGTGGGATTGTGTGGAATGCCACAATAATTACCAGGGTTTCACATATAGTAATGTATATGGTCCAAACATAGTACAGGACAGTGTATGCAGTGTAGAGTATTGTGAAATCCCATTCCAGACACTCTATACAAAAGTTATGTAAATAATCTGTAAGGGTATATGGACTGCCATTTAAAATAAACAGTCAATGGAAATGTGTATTGAATAGGGACACACAGATGAATTATAGGAATGAACACAGGGAAAGAGGACAGGTGAAACATCTTAATGTATACCAGATGAGGGCATGTCAATGGAAGATAGTAGTAACAGGTACACTAATCACATATCAGACTGCATGATGAAAATGTATATTATGTGACTGTCACACAAGGTGACATAACAATGGAGAAGATATATTTTGTGAGATAAGCATCCTGACATAAACAATGCAGAAGACGTATCAGGGATGTTATATGCAATTGGGGTTGGGTGAATATTGTGAAGCTGTGCATACTGATTTGCCTGACTATGAGTGTAATGTAAGCAGAGGTATCCAACAAGTGGAACACAGTTACAGGCTCATGTACAACAGTAAAGGAAGGACTCAGAGTCATGGAGAATATCAGAATAATACCACCAGTAATCCCATGTCTGTGACACAACATATGTGATTCTGAGTAATCAAAGATGGTACTGCACAAACACACTTGTACAACAATTATGACATCAGAGCAATCTCTGAGAGTAATAAAGCACACCGTCCTGACACTGTAACATCTGCTGGAGGTGTTAGGAGGGACACTGCTATACTTATATGTGACATTAGGATCACTACAGGCTAGTTGACTGGTGTGCATGGCAGATATATATGGCACAATCCAGACTGTTGTGAATGTAACCCATGCCACCAATGTTGTCAAACAGCTATGTATGTACTGTGTGCATCACCAGAACAAGTATCACACATGCATCTTATGTAACCCCTTGATGGGTGTTCCGCACCATCAGACAGTAATGTTTATGCAACAAAAATAATACCTAGGTATGGCCAATAGGATGTGTGACAGCTCACTGTGGCAAAGGTTTTACACTTCAGTTACACATCACTGGAAGATGTGTAGGGAGGTACATGAAGAAGGGTGCATTGTACTCGGTTATTGGTGTGATGAAGGCTGTGAACTATGGAGGTATTATGGTCTTTGATGTGGATGTCCTTCACAAACTCAGTAGCTGTGTTATATACAAGGGAGTAGTTAGCACTGTGTCCAAACTCTGGTGGATGTTCCACATGCCATCTATCCATAGACACAGGTCACATACCAGTTGGTCTGCTTATAGGGTGTGATGTCTACATTATCCTTGGGTTGTAAATTTGTTGCCATAATGAATGTTTTTGTTTCATTGCCTGTGTTGTCATGGCTGAAGCAGCAGTCTGTGGTGTGTGTTGACAATGTCTGTATTATACTAATATCACTGTTGGAGTCAATGATTGCCCACAATCTGCAGTCCTTCAGACAGCTATTTGAACACATGGTGTGTATGTCATTCATGACATCTTTGACTTAAATAATGGAAAGGAAAGGGTCTAGTAAACAGCCCTGATGTACGGACCTGATCACTGGACCTGAGATATAGGTCACTTCAGACATTTCAACATATTTAGATGCCACATATGTGATCCACTGGTCTGCCCACTTGGTGATATAGGTGTTTATCGCTACATCTGACAGTGCTGAGTGAATACTTCATAGTCGATTTGTGTCAGATGGGTTGGCCCGGTCAGGTTCCACAGGATGATAGTGGCATCATGCATGGCCTCAATGACTTCTTTGAGGACATCTAACAAATGTAACAGGCCTAGATGTAGGTCACATTAACAAGTCACACAGGTCTGTTGTACACAGCTGGAATATTACTAATTTCCATTTAGAAAAGTTCCATGATGACATGTTGGGCTACCTTACAGATGAGGCAGGTCATGATGCGACTATACATGCATGTATCATGTGATCTCCCTCCACCTCAGATGGATGCATGTTGATGTATACACCCTGCTATGGGAACATGGTCCATGTGGATGGTGTGTTGAAATGTGCATTAAACAGTGTCAGGAAGATGTATGTGACAAGTCATGCTATAGGTGATCTGTGATGTTACATTCCAGTGATTCAGTGTGCTAGGCCTGGATAAAGGTAAAATAGTGCATACTGCCTATCTTGATGTAGCCTACTGTTCTGACACAGTCCACACTCAGATATCATTGAGAAACTCTCCCAACTGGGAATTAACCCTTACATTACTTGATGGTTAACCAACTGGCTCAACGACAGAGCACATACTATGAAAGTTGGTAAATCAACTTCTACCAGTAGAGCTGTCACCATTGTTGTACCCCAGGGATCTATGCTTGGCCCTTTACTGTTTGCAATGTATTTTTTGACAGTCCAGGCTAAAGTATATGGCCTTTGCCTTACCAAATTTGCTGATTCTTGCATACTAGGTGCAATCACTGAATTCACCAATGATGATAACACACTACAGGAGGGGCTAACACAGACAAATGATTGGTACCAAAGCCACATGGTCTACAAATAAATGCAAAAAATGTGTGTTTATTTTGGCCTTCTGCAAAGTGGAATTCTCTGCTAATTACAGCATTGATGACACTCCCCCTATCCTGAAATCCAGTGGTGCAAGAAATGGGAACACATGTAAATAGCAATCTGAACTTCGACCACCAAGTGTCTAAGTGGTATGGAAAGGCTGTGTTGTGCACTTCATAAGTCAGGCCATCATATTCAGATCTGGGGATTATATAACAGCACTGTATTCAAACCTCATCAGAACAATAATAGAGTATAATGCTCCCTTTTGCATGTACCTCACCAGACACCTGCAGCAGCTGGAGAGACCATAGGAATTTCTCACAAAGAAAGTACAGTGCCTAAAAAAAAACATGCCATGATGTATACGGATAGACTGAAAGATCTGTCACTGTATTCTGTATCACATAGGATGAGGTGACTAGTGCCTGGCCTCCAGGCCACCCTCTGATTCTGATCTGATGCTGCACACCGGCAAATCAGCTATAACTGATGACATCAGTAAAGTCTAGTGAGGAGCAAATGCTAAAAGCAGTGTCCCACAGGCTGATGTAAAATGCACTCTGTAATGTCAAGCAAGGGTGCAAACAGACACACATCAGTTGACTGAAGTTAAAACAGAACTCCTACGTAAGTACAAAAACTGGAGAACTATGTGTCTAAGGCAAGCACCACAGCTCAAGTCTGATTTGGAGAGTATCAGACAACACTTTATAGTGGATGACATCAGCAGATTCTAGTGAGGAGAAAATGTTAATAGCAGTGTCCCACATGGTGTAAAATGCACACTGTCATGTCAAGCAAGGGCACAAGAGCACACATACAAACACGCACGCACACCAGCTGACTGCAGTGAAAACAGAACCCCTAAGTATATCAACTAGAGAAATCTGTATTTAAGGCAAGCGCTACAGCTCAAGTTTGATTTGATGAGTGTTAGAAAACACTTTATAGCATTCAGTCAAAAAAAAGCACACAAAAACAACAGCAACACGAACAAAAACTGTCACAGACTCCACAGGATGACAAAACCAGACTGGATCAATAAAAATCTTCTTTAATATATCTAAAGTTAAACGCTTTCACCCACTAAACGTGGGCTTCACAGAACAGTTTTAAAAGACTCTACAGACCATTTAAATACTCCATTTAGGTGCCAAAAAATAATTTAACAAAGTAATCTAGCTTCCCTTAAAGTGATCATACACTAAAAATATTGATACTACTTGATGTAAATATTAAATATGATAAATATATTTAATGTATGCATTACATCATATCAGTGTGTATAATTATAAAATACATATAAAATGTATAAAATAAGATGTATAAAATACAAGTATATCAAGAGACAGAATAATCAACATCTTGTCTGGTTACAACATTAATCAACCATACAAATTGATACTACACTTTATAAAACACATGATAAAATGCATGAAAATGTATAACAACATATAAAGATACAGCTTACCATCCTCTATTTAATTATTTTTAACTAGAATTGGTTTAATAGATATGTGATCATTGAGACCAGGCAGTGTAGATGCATCAGTAAATAATTGTCACCAGACCTCCTTGAAACCCAAGGTGGCCTTATGGTTTCCTCCCCTCAGGTCCATTTTTATATTCTCTAAAATGGCAAATTTAAATGCATGGCTATCCCCACACTTTTCAATATGCCTGTATAAGATATTATTATTGTCCATTTTTCTAATACTATATAGATGGTCATAAATTCTCTTGTTAAGACTCCTTTCGGTTTTTCATATATAGTAACATGTGCATGACTTGCACTTAGCCATATATATTATTAATTTAGAATTACAATTACCCTGCCTGAATTTAATTTTTGTTTTATTAATATTATCCAAAATAATTCCTTCCTACTCCAATATAGCATGACATTGATGGCAATGACCACATTTGATGGTATGTTTTGTTCTAATGTCCAACCCCCCTTCCTACTCTACCTTGTTCCAAATACGTATATACGTATATATATATATATATATATATATATATATATATATATATATATATATATTACAGCCCATGTTGAAAACAAAAGTGAGCTTGTCACCTATGATATCCTTGATCTCTTTGTCCACCATCAGAACATTCCAATTATTAGTTATTATACCTTTAACCTTATTAACATGCGAAGTATATTCAAGAATAAAAGCTTGATGATAAGTTAAATCTATAACATCACCTTTTCCTACCTTAACCATAGCACCAACCTCCCTATTTTTTACACCTGAAAGTGGGGAATACCTATTACCCCATTCTTCAATAACATATTTCTTAACATCTTCCATCATATGCTTAGGATATCTCCTTTCCTTAAATAAACAGGTGATAAAATCTAACTCATCTATCATATCTGTATAAGTGGATGTCATGTGAGCTGCTCTTATACATTGTCCCTTGAAAATATTATGCCTTAATTTTCTAGGATGATTACTTGTATATTCAAGATATCTATTAGAGAAGGTGCTTTTCCTATATATTCATGAATTAAATCCATTTACTCCATTAGAAATGTAAGTATCCAGATATGCTATCCCCTCTCTGTTACTTGTATGAGTAAATCTCAGAAAGCTACTGCTATTGTTCAAATATTCGATTAATGTATTTAAACATTCAGGTGTTCCATCCCAAAGAATAAATATGTCATCCAGAAATCAAGAGTAATGTCTAATGTGCTTGAAATATCCACTATTGAAGATGACAGAATCTTCCCAATCCAACATAACCAGGCTGGCAAACATGGGGGCACAAGCCACAAGCTACCCCCCTGGTCTGCCGATAGTGTCCACCTTCAAAATAGATATAGTTGTGATACAGCACAGTAGACATACACACCAGAAAAAGGCAAACCTTATCCCATTCTAAGCTGCCATATTTTCTGATACTATTCCAAAACGCCTCCATACCCTCCTGCTTGGGAATGAATGAAAAGAGGCCTACTACATCAATAGTTACATATATTAACCCTTAATTCCATAAATTGATAGTAAAACTACCTAAAAACTCCCAAGAGTCCTTCACCATATGGAGAAGTTTGTCATACATATGTTTTAACCATGTATCTATTGCCACTCCTAGTGGGAAAGTTTTGGAATGGCTTCCTAAAATAATAGGACAAAAGGGAGGGTCACGGATGCTTTTATGAATTTTGGGAATACCTACTATGGTTGCTAGTATGGGAATTCAACCTTCAAAATTGTATGTGTCAACAGTATTCTATTGTCTATCAAAAATTCTTCAAAATACATATCTATGCATTTATACACTATATGTATTTCATTAATAGACACAATCTCATAATTACCAGACAACTGATGAATCTCATACAGTTTTGTTGTATATTCCATAGCATTGTAAATGATGAAATAGTGGTTTATGGGAAGTTAGTTACAAGAGAGATTTATAAACTTCAAAATAATATAAAGGCAAGCAATATTAGAAGTAACTTAACTGTTGATGAGTTAAAAATACTTAAGGACCTTAAGGAAGATTTAAATATTTATGTAATGAAGCCGGATAAGTGGAGGGTGTTGTCATTTATGATGCTATGGACTATACTATGAAAATGTATGAGATTCTTCAGTTGTCTGGTAATTATGAGATTGTGTCTATTAATGAAATACATATAGCGTATAAACATATAGATATGTATATTGAAGAATTTTTTATAGACAATAGAATTACTGTTGACACATGCAATTTTTTGAAGGTTGAATTTCCCATACTAGCAACCATAGTAGGTATTCCCAAAATTCATAAAAGCATCAGTGACCCTCCCTTTCATCCTATTATTTCAGGAAGCCATTCCAAAACTTTCTCACTAGGAGTGGCAATAGATACATGGTTAAAACATATGTATGACAAAATTCCCCATATGGTGAAGGACTCTTGGGAGTTTTGAGGTAGTTTTACCATTGATTTATGGAAAGAAGGGTTAATATATGTAACTATTGATGTAGTAGATCTCTTTTCATGCATTTCCAAGCAGGAGGGGTATGGAGGCGTTTTGTAATAGTATCAGAAAATATGGCAACCTAGAATGGGATAAGGTTTGTCTTATTCTGGAATGTATGTCAATTGTGCTGGATCACAACTATATCCATTTTGAAGGTGAAAACTATCGGCAGACCAGGGGGGTAGCAATGGGGGCAGCTTGTGCCCCCATGTTTGCCAACCTGGTTATGTTGTATTGGGAAGATTCTATCATCTTCAATATTGGATATTCCTAAGCACATTAGACATTACTCCTGATTTTTGGATGACATATTTATTCTTTGGGATGGAACACCTAAATGTTTAAATACATTTATTGAATATTTGAACAAAAGTAGTAGCTTTTTGAGATTTACTCACACAAGTAATAGTGAGGGGATAGCATATTTGGATACCTATATTTCTAATGGAGTAAATGGATTTAAATCACGAATATACAGGACAAGCACCTTCTCCAGTAGTTATCTTGAATATACAAGTAATCATCCTAGAAAATTAATACATAATATTTTCAAGGGACAATGTATAAGAGGAGCTCGCATGACATCAATTTATACAGATATGACAGGTGAGTTGGATTTCATCACCTGTCTATTTAAGGAAAGGGGATATCCTAAGCATATGATGGAAGATGTTAAGGAATATGTTATTGAAGAATGGGGTAAAAGGTATCCCTCACTTTCAGGTGTAAAAAAAATAGGGAGATTGGTGCTAATGTTAAGGCTAAAAAGGTGATGTTACAGATTTAACTTATTATTGGGCTTGTATTCTTGAATATGCTCCGCATGTTGATAAGGTCAAAGGTATATTAACTAATAATTTGAATGTCCTGATGGCAGACAATGAGATCAAGAATATCATAGGTGACAAGCCCACTTTTGTGTTCAAGATGGGCTGTAATATAAAGAAGTATTTGGAACAAGGTAGAGTAGGAAGAGGGTTCGACATTATAACAAAACATACCATCAAATGTGGTTGTTGCAATCAATGTCATGCTATATTGGAGGAGGAAGGATTTATTTTGGATAATATTAATAAAGAGAAATTAAATTCAGGCAGGGTAATTGTAATTCTAAATTAGTAATATATATGGCAAAGTGCAAGGCATGCACATGTTACTATATAGGAAAAACTGAAAGGAGTCTTAAAAAGAGAATTTATAACCATCTATATATTTTTAGAAGAATGGACAATAATAATGCCTTATACAGGAATATTGAAAAGTGTGGGATAGCCATGCATTTAAATTTGCCATTCTAGAGAATATAAAGATGGACCCAAGGGGGGATGACCATAAGGCCACCTTGGATTTCAAGGAGGTCTGGTGGCAATTATTTACTGATGCATCTACACTGCCTGGCCTCGATGATCACATATCTATTAAACCAATTCTAGTTAAAAAGACTTAAATAGAGTATGGTAAGTTGTATTTTTATATGTTGTTATACATTTTCATGCATTTTATCATGTGTTTTATAAAGTGTAGTATCAATTTGTATGGTTGATTAATGTTGTAACCAGACAAGATGTTGATTATTCTGTCTCTTGATATACTTGTATTTTATACATCTTATTTTATACATTTTATATGCATTTCATTATTAAGGCATATTGATATGATGTAATGCATACATCAGATATATTTATCATATTTAATATTTACATCAAGTAGTATCAATATTTTTAGTGTACGATCACTTTAACGTAAGCTAGATTACTTTGTTAAGTTAGTTTTTTGGCACCGAAGTGGAGTATTTAAATGGTCTGAAGAGTCTTTTAAAACTATTCTGATGAAGCTCATGTTTAGTGGGTGAAACCGCTTAACCTTGGATATATTAAAGAAGATTTTTATTGATCCAGTCTGGTTTTATCATCCTGTGGAGTTCGTGACAGTTTGCGTTTGTGTTGCTGTGGTTCTTGTGAACACTTTATAGCAGTTGACATCAGCAGAGTCTGGTGAGGAGAAAATGTTAATAGCAGTGTCCCACTTGGTGGTGGAAAATCCACTCTGCAATGTCAAGCAAGAGCAGAAATACACTCATACCCGAGTTGACTGTAGTGTGAACAGAACCCTTACCTAAGTATGCACACTAGAGAACACAGTACTTTAAGCAAGCATCACAGCACAAGGAGACTTTTACAGGGCTGCAGGACAAATTATAGTGGATGACATCAGCACTGGATGTTGGAGAAAAGATGTTGAGAGGCTTGCATGAAATGGATGTGTAGGCTTATGCAAGTATGTAAATACTGTCAATCCATGGAATTGGAGTGGTAACATTCAGATACACACTTATGATCTTCTGGCTAGATAGAGACACACACACACACACACACACATACACACACACACACACACACACACACACACACACACACACACACACACACACACACACACACACACCAGTTAACTATAGTGAAGACTGAACTTCTGCCTATCTAAGTACACAGACTAGAGAACATAGTACCAAGGCACAAGTCTGACTCTTACAAGGCTGCAGGACAACTTATGCTGGATGACATCAGCACTGGATGTTGGAGAGAAGAGGTTGGGAGGGCTACGTGAAATGGATGTGAAGGCATGTCCAACTGCCATGATAATTAAGTTCTGCATTTTACCAGATTGATGAATGTGCAATGAGTAGTATTTGATGGTTGTGTTTCAGTGTGCAAGAATAGCTTAAGAGACAGCTTTACAAACTATATGCAGACAGGTGTCCACATCACTACAAGTTTTTAAAAATCTGAATGTGTATTATCATCCTAAAGATGTGCATGGTATATCATACAACATTTCTTATTAATTTATGTAGTGTAGTTGATATATTTGCGAACAAGTACTAAGAGACCAGGGTTGCAGTGCATGGGAGGGGGGCTATATTATATCAATGAACCATCAGTTCAACGAATGGCATTTCTTATGAAATGCCATTCATCTAAACCCCCTCATGTGGTGGGGGTGGCTGTGTCTCCCCCCAAAATTATATATACCAACTCTGAGATTGCACTAGAATGGGGAAAAGGCAAATTTCCTGATCGCTACCTTAATATAATCTCAGAAAGAACTGTTTGATGAATGGTTTCACAAAATGTCACTCAAAATGCTGTCTGGAAATCTGATCTTTCAATAACAGTATAGGGACCCCATGGGGGGAGGTAACACATGGCTGCATTACAAATATCTGACATATTCTTAGATATGGCCTTCATTTTGTTATGTTTCAACATGTAATTTCATGTTGTGAAGACTAAATGGGCAGTAAACAGAACTGATACATGCTAATATTTAGTTTGCATAGCACAGTGGCAAATAACAGGTTTGCACAATGGCTGGGAAAGTGTTTGCACATGCCGGATATGCAGTTCTACTGGTTTCCCTGTTTGTGTGTAGTTAAACAGTGTGCAAACATGAAGCTTACTGCTAAAATTCTCAGAATTAGTACTGAGTGTATAAAACACACCAGCTGTTTAGCTGATTCTGTGGCAGCAGCTGCAAATGCATTGACACATATCTTTTTGAGCCCAATTGATATTGGGTTCAAATCTAGGTGTATGTAATACTTTTAACTAAGCAGTGATAATACAATGAAATTGTTTTTATACTACATTCACTGTTTGTAGCTATTTAAATAAATAGTGAGAATACATTTAAATTATTTTTATACTACATTCACCTTGTGTTACTGTGTTTTACTTTAGAATGGCTTGTTTAAGCAGTATTGTACAGAGGTAAACCACACCACAGAAGAGCCATTTACCATCACTTGACATTGGTGCATGTTTCCCAACCACGAGCTAACATTGAGGCCAAAAGGTGAAGGGCTCCATTGCTTATTCTGGTACTTATGTGTGTTGTGTGTGATTCTATTTTTGACCAGATTATAGGTCTTAAAATAGGGTAGATAGGAAGGTGGTCAAATGAAGAGCAAGCAGGGGGAAGAACAAAGGAAAAGAATTACAGGCATGTGCAGGAGGGAGGTAGGAAAGAACCATAGCTATCCATTTCTTTAACAGTGTAAACTAAAATATGTACAGAATATTAGCTGAATTTCGACTGTCACCTCCGCAAAGTGGAGGGATAACAATGCAATAATGTTGTATAGCAAATTGGACCAAATCAAGTGTGTCAAGAAGACATGTGGGTGAAATGGAGAGCTATGTATGGAACAATATATATATTTTTTTGTGGAGCAGGTGCCCATTTTTTTAAATCGGTAAGAGGGGAATGCTGGGTAAGGGATGTTGGTATTTCTGGGTAATTTGGCTGACAGTTTGAGGTGTTGCCAATGTATGTGTGTGACGTGACAGGAATGCCATTTGTGTATATGTCTTATTTAAGTGTGAAGGCCATTCAAGTCCAGATAGCAGAATTATACTTACAGAAATATAGTAAACAGTATACCCTCAGTCATACAGCTGAAAATACAATTATGGTGTCTTATCCCTCTTACCTATAATTCATATAAGCTCCACTATCTAAAGTGTAATAAGTGGGATTGAATGTAATGTGAAATAGAACAGTAAAAATATCTGGAATGCTCTGTATTAGAACCCAGTACAGTGTGTATGGCAGCCCTACACTTACACCTGTTGCCACCAGATTGTTGAAATAGCACTTGTATATTTTTATGTTCATTACTATAAACTGGACTGTCACAACAGTAAAACATATGTTGCAATTCCTGTATTAGAACCTAAAACCATCTGTATTACAGCCCTACACTTACACCTGTTGCCACATGAATAATTAAATGATACTTGCATAACTCCATATTCATTCTTATGTTCCTCACATGTTTCAGTGGTGCCCAGCAGAATTGATAGAATGCATCTGTTTTTAATTATTGGCTGTCTGCAGGTGTTTGATGGCTGCAGATGTTGGGGAAGCTTGCTAACCACCACACAATGTTCCTTAGTGATGTTGTGTGATGGAATGCAAAAATTGCAACAATGTATCCTTTTTGACCTTTACACTTTCTACAGCCTGCCTGCAGGTTTTCTGTCTGCTTCCTGTGTGTGCCACTAGTCCAGGTTGCACACTGCTAAGTGTTGCACAAATGACAAAAACACAGGTAAACCTGGCATTCATTGTGTTTCTCTGGTCCCTTATTTACACTAAACCATGCAACATGCAAAAACTGGCATTAGAAAAATTAGGAAACATAGATGAAATGAAGAGAAGCAATTTATGAAATAAACATTACAAGTTTTTGATGGTACACATGAAATATGTTTACACAGGTCTGCATTTGAAATCTCACTCCAATGAACCTTCCGAGCACAATAAGGGTGTCTCATCCCTCTTTGTCATACAAACAGATTTACAGCAGGGAACTGAAATCATTCTGCATACAGCCAACTGCAACATCATTCACAGTAGTAACAAAAACATATGACAGTTGCTTGTACATACATTAATTTCTAATGTAGTGCACAGAGTAATCACACAATTATTTCTGTCTATTGCTTGAAAAAATGCAGCTGTGTCTTATCTCTCTGTGGTTGTTGCTCATACTTGTCTTATCTGAGCAGTAATCTGAGACATGCAGTTTGTAAGGCATTCTGTATCATTGTCCTTAAAATGTGTGAGGATATTAAATGACAATAATATTAGTGGACAACAAATGAAGGTTGGATGTTACTGAACAGAAACTGTAAAGTGTGTGCTCTTTACTTACTTGCCTTGACTGTTTTATGTTTCTCTAGTGGATAATAGTGAAACGCTACATTGTATGTGTTATCTGGAAACAGGACTTTTAGTTATATGATACTTATGTGCTATGATACTTATGCACATTATCCTTCTGTTGTGTTTTAGGTCACTTAGGACTATGGCACCCAGGTGTCCCAATTCCTACAAAATACCCTTCAGTGACCTTGAAAATCAGATCATTGTGGAAGCTTTAAGGCAACATGGTGTCTTTCTGCTTGAGAGGATATCTGGAGATATGTCAGGCAGAATGCAGATTTAGCAAGAGATAGTCACTAATGTGAATGCAGTAGGTGGTTGCAGTGGGACATATGATCAGATGTGCCATAGGACCACTGACATGATTTCATCTACAGGGAGGAGAGCAGCTGCAGTGGCCTGTGATTGGATGGGTACTGGGGGTACCTTTTACAGAGCCACCAGTAACAACATATGAAGAATTCCTGTCCACTGTCATGGATCCAGACATCTCCCAGGGAAGTGCAGAACAGCATGTCCTTGACATTAGTACTACTGTTTCAGGGAGAACAAGCATGTCTCAAGAGGAGCTTCTATGTAGGCGTATGTATCTCATTTGTTAAATACACTTACATAGTAAAATATTGACATTGATAGGCAATTTCTGTTTAGCATTAAATTTGTTTGAGGGAATTGTAAATTGTTGCATTTAAGAACACATTCTGATTGATTGCACATTGGCTTAGCTTGGACCTGTCATCCAAGTTCTTGTTAAAAGTGTCATTAATTGACATATAAAGGCAAAAAGTTTTAAGCTCTGTGTTACTGTTAATTGTGATGATGTTGTCCTTACCTTTTGATTAACTTCTTCCAGGACTGTCATCCATGGGAAGCATAGCATAAACTGAACATGGTAAGCCAAATATCTTTTTGTCTGTAGTGATGGGCAGTTCAAACAATTTATACTGTTTATCCATATATGTGATGTGGGTGTCAGGACTGTTGTGTGTATTGCTGTATTGTCTGTAGTAGTGACACCACTGTTAGTTTGTTAGCATTAATTTGACTGTAGTAGTGTAGCTATTTATTTCTTTCCTGTGTTTGTTGCTTATTATCATAGTTGATCCTGACAGTGGAAGTGTAGGACTCTTACCACCTGATGTTAGAATATTGGCAGACTGTGAGGATGATGGTGGCCAAACACAGGCACATTCATGGGGACATGCTGCGTGGGGATATATTTACACTTTACACACACAAGTTGGATGTTGTGGGAATACAGCTCCTACCTATCTATTATTATACACTATAGCTCACAGTACTTATCGTATGAGCCATGCTGTTTATCTGAGAATATGCTATCAGCCAGTGCTCTTAAGGTGGATGACATCAACAGGGCTTGTAACAGAGACCAGTGCTGAGGCCGGCAACTAGTCAGTGGGCATAAAATGCATAACCGTTGTACAGAGATAGCCCACAGGGGCTTGTCTGACATGCTGCATGGGGATATATTTACACACACACACACACACACACACACACACACACACACACACACACACACACACACAGACATGCACGTGTGCAAGTTGGATGCTGTGAGATTAGGACCTCTATCTCTCTAGTATTACACACTATAGCTTGCAGTATTTATTGCATCAGCCATGGAATTTATCTGGTGTTACATAGTCAGCCAGTGCTCTTATGGTGGATGACATGTGTCGACCTTGTAGAGAAGGGAATGTAGAGGCCAGCAGCCAGTCACATGGCCATAAAATGCATACCATTGCACAGAGACAGCCCATATGGGCATGTCCATAGTGCTGTGAGAGGATATATTGAGACACACACAGAGATGGGGGATGTGAGGTTAGAACTACCTATCTAGTATTACACACTACAGCTGACAGTATCTGTCGCATGCACCACAAGTTATGTGTGCTGTATATGTTGATGCAGACACAGTACTTGTGGAGTATGCAAAGTGGGCTTGTGTTAGACAGCATGTGTGGCCTGCAGAGTGATACTGCTTGGTACTGTTACTGTATCTAATATCCTAGGTGTGGTATACTTAGTAATATCCCTGCTATGTCTGTACACACTTACCAGTCTGGCCATATGAGGCTGTTTGCAGTTTGATAGGCAAACATGTGACCAGGGATAATATGGCCTGTCCAAGGACTGCATTGCACCCATTGTACATTACACCACCTGTGTACCTATGTCTGTCTGCAGGGTGACAGCCTACAGGCTCAGGAGTCTGTGGGTAAGTGGATTATGTAATGTTAAAGCCTTGGTCTGGTGCCATCAGACAACTGTTGTGATGTGCATGTGCAGATAACCCCAGCATTTAGGGGTACGTGGGAACATTTGTACACCCCTGTCCATATCTATATCAATAGTGTATAATAGGGTTGTCTCTTTAAATGTAGCTGTGTGTGTCAGTAATGTAAATGTGTTCTGCAGAAGTATGTGGGAAGTCTATGTATCATTGTAACTTTATATAGCTATATATACAACTTGTTATCACATACATATATGTGCAACATACTGATAGAGACACTAATCAAGTGTGAGGGAGATAGGCAGAGACAGATATTTAAATGTAGCTGCATGTCTGTACAGACATATTTCCACATAGCAGGTCTTTGGGCAGTAGAGGCAACAGACTTGGGCTCAAGTTAAAAAAGTGTCCTCCTTGAAGGCTAAGCATTAGCCAAGGCGCTAGAGTGTTTTTTAATAAACTGGGATTTACTTGTCTACAAGTTGTTCGTTTACAGTACTCCAGTTGCCTGATATTGTCCAAGACATTCCCCAGCTGTTTGTTGATGTTAATATGTGACTCAAACTTCAGAACTGTAGAGAGCTTCACAGACTGTCCAGACTTTTGCCACATATTTTTGGCTCGTTTCACATAACATTGTTGTTTTCTGGCAAATTAGTGGCAAATCAGTCAAGATTGCAGTAAATTAATACTGACAGATATTTGAATTTCAGACTCCATGCACAGCAGGAGAGTCATGTGAATGCAGGACCTGTTATTCTATCCACATTCTATGCTTTAGGAACAATTCTTTAAAACCTGTCCCAAGTTGTGGGCCTTGGTCCCACTTTTTATTCACCTTATTTCAGCAGATTTCCTGCTGGAAGAGGATGAGAGGTATAATGTGACTGGGGTACATGGTAAAACATACACATAGGGTGACAGTCTTCATACCTCTCCCTGTACATGTTTTTGCAGAATGTCCAGCATTTTGCCCCATATCTCTGTTGTGTTCCTGATACATTTGTAGTTTCCTAGTGCTATACTGTACAGTGGTCGCTGACTTGTTGTACCTACTGACACATTTAACTGATGGCCTTTACATCCTGCAGCTAGTCTGACCTGTTGTAGACTGCTGTCAAACTAGAGAACTGCTAGGTTACTCAGGGTGTGTATAATGTCTGTCTGTAGGTATGGCCCTTTGTGTCTCCATTCACTCTGGCTTTGTCCAGCTTTCTTGCAGTAACAGATTGAGGGGTTCTAACAATCTGTGAGAATACCACTATATGTGTACCTCACATGCAAAAGATGTTGGATGCTGCCAGATTCGAACCATCAACACCATCACACATGCTACTGTCCCTGGCCCACTGAGCCACAATGGCTGCCAGACAGAAATATTTCCTCCTTCTCACTATCAACAAGATAGTGGAATTTTCTGGTCTGCTGGTCTGTCATTGAAGACTTACTGTTACAGCAGTTGTATGGCAACACTGATGTGTTAGGGGTAGTGGATGACCAGCCTATGCTCTACTGGCATAGACACTCCTGCAGCTGTCCTGTGACCCCACTCTTTGGCATCTCCTTGGACTACTGCAGTGAAGATTACAGCCATGTGACCTTGTGACTATTATAGGGCACATACTAGTGAACAGCATACCTGTTGTCCCAAGTGTCTGTTTGATCTGTACAAGTAGACCAGTATTCCACTATAGATCTCTGCAAGTAGCCCAGTAGCACATCATATATAGCCCACTATATTCCCTTGAATACATGCAGTAGGTCCATACATATGCTACCATATTATAGTACCCCTTACAAGTGGTGTATAGGAAAGTGACTTATCTTTAAATGCAACAGTTGACAGACCTGTAGTTTGGGGCTGACTCTGTCTGATGCAGGCAGTCCACAGCCAATAAATGGTGAGGTACAGGTCATGTGGCCTGGCTGGCATCAGTTTTTACTGATATGCATGCAAGTCAGAGAACGCTGTCAGTCCCTAGGGCATTAGGTTGTCAGTGCATGTAACATACATTGTCTCTTGGTCAAGGCCAGAGTATATTGAGCATGCCTATGTCTGCTTACAGGGACATCCACAGGGGTTTCCTCCTCTGACTCCCCCTATGGGTGCAGCTGTGGTGACCTAGGCACTAGTGGGGTGTTGTGTATCACTTCAGTTTGCTGATCCTGCTGCAGCTGTTTCCACAGGATCATATTGTGTAGCATGGCACATACTGTGAACATCTGTGCACATGTGGATGGAGAGTACTACAAGGCTCCACCAGATATATGGAAGCACCGGAACCGTGACTTCAACAGCCCAAACACAAGCTCTATGATGTTCCTGGTTTGTGCATGTGACTCATTATGGCATTCTTTGGTGGGTGTGCATTTCTGATGGGTGTCATCATCCACAGTTCCAGTGTGTAGCCAGCATCCCAAAGTAAATGGCTATGTGGGATTTACCCCCTAGCAGACATGTAGTACAGCTGTCATGCATGCCAGATATGGGAGTCATGATAACTGCCAGGGCTGCCAATGCACACACATTCATGATAATGCCCTGGGCATTTCACATCACATGGCAGTTGATGGAGTGATACCCCTTGTGGTTAATGTAGATTCTACCCTCTTCACTGGGTGGTGCTTTGATGTGCACATGAGTGCAATCTATGGTACCCAGTACTTCAGGGTAGTGTGCTACATGGTAGAAGAGTTGAATATTAATGGCCCTCTCCTCAGGGCTGTGGGGAAGATAAATATGCTCAGTAGCATGTTTTAGCATGGGATCCAGGAAATGGTGTAGTACCCTGGAAGCAGATGCCTGTGTGACCCCCATCATGTCCCCAGTTGCTCTTTGGAACGTACCTGTTGCTGGTATCCTTAGGGCTACACATACCTCTGTTTCTACTGGGATGGGCTCCCCCTGTTGGATCTGTGGCAGAGCTCATTGAGTTATTGTGGTATGTCCCTGCCTACCCTGAAGTGCTCTACAATCTCCAGCTCATGTAGTTCCTGGTAGGTTACCCTCTTTCTGAACACTCTTCTCCTTCTCATTCTACACCTATGGTCAGCATCAGCAGCAGCTGCATTGATCTCAGTATCTAGCACATACATATGTAGCAGACCTGCAGCAGTCCCTAGAATTCTTTGGGTTACAGTTCCCAAGTCTGTTCTCCAATGGTGCATGGTATGGGGGAAATCAGATTGTAGGGTGTTTGCATAATTTATAGTGTTCTGCTGTAGGTGTACTCTGTGTGATTGGTTAGCTATGATGCATTCCACCTGCCAGGTACATCATTAAGGGGTTTAATGGCCCTAGTTTAAGTGAAACAAGGCTCACCAGTCATTACTATCTCATTGGCTTTCTCAGCCAATTTTTTTTTTCATAGTCTTCCTTGTTGAGCACTGTGGCATGCTGCACAAATCCATGCCACAAAGATAAACAAAGCTTAGAAGTCATTAGACACAATTCCATGGCAGGTCATGCTCAGCACAGCTGCACACCATGCAAACATACTCAAATATGCTAAAACCCACTGAAACACATGCCCCTAAGGTAAAGAAAGCATAACAGTCACTAGACACCCCTCCCTGCTGAGCAGGGAAGCGTGCCACACAAACAGCTGCTGCTGAGCTCCAATGAGCTTAAACATTTGTGAACACACCCCGTTTTGATGTCAGCTACCTCTTCTGTGGAGACCAACATGGTTCTGTGCCTATATAGATGGGATCTGCAGACACAGATACCCATTTGTGCTATTCAATAACCCTGGCTGATTTGCATACAGATCCGTGCACAGTACCTGGTAACTACACAGATTCATGCCCTGCCTTGTTATTAACCACAGCAGTCCCTACATTGTACATACTCTACACAGGGCTGTCTAATGCATTACTGTTACATACTCACAAATTCTGTTTTTTACAATCTTTTTTTATTTTTTATTTATTAATTTTGTTTCCATAATGGCATGTTGCGTACTGCTGCGTACCACGGAAATATACCCAGGATATTAACAAATATATATATTTTATATTATTTCCCATACAGTTTTGGATACACAGTGGTTACTTTTGTACATTCCTTTGTCCACTATACTATTTTTGTCACTGCAACTCCACTTTTACAGTCCCTGGTGTCATTTTTACTTTCCGTACACAGAATTTTTACGTGTACATTACAGACACCAACACAGGGTCTGCACGACTGCCTATTTGCTCAATGGATTGCTCTGCCTGCCTCATTTGCATGCATTTTACCTGCTTATGAGGTGATTTTCATGCCATGGACACTTCCATGTTCACATGCTTGTGCTCATCCTTCAACTCCCTTCACTGGATTGCACATAGGTTCATAGGTTCATAGGTAGGTACTAGGCTATCTGCCCGAGGGCATTTATAAGCCTAGGCAGAGTGTGTCAGCTTTCGCCACCCCATTGTTTAATTAACTGAGCCTCTGTCAAGAAGAGCCAATGAAGTGATCCCAGGGGTGTATTTTCTGTTACCCATCCACTTGTCAAGGTTTCTCTTGAGGAATGTTAGTGAGGGGCTCTGCCTAATGTAGTTAGGAATTTTGCTCCAAAGCATGGGGAGTCTCTGTGACAGGAATTGATCCCTCCAGCATGTTCTATTTATTGTTGTGGCAAGGTTTAGCTCACTAGAGTGAGTGGCTCGCAGTGACTTGGATTTCTTTAGTTGGAGAATGTCCATCAATTCTGAGTCGGACATGGCTTTGTAAGTCAGGCAGAGATCACCTCTGAGTAAGCGATATGCCACTGAGTACAGCTGGAGTTTTTCCAGTTGGGCTGCATAGGACATATGTTTGAGACCAGTAATCCTCTTGGTGAGGTACTTTTGTGGTCTTTCCAGCTGTTGGAAGTGTCTTGTGAGGTACATCCCAAACGGGGCATTGTACTCTATGATGGGTCTGATGAGTGACGAGTAGAGGGGCACTATAACCTCTTTATTTCTAGATGTGAACCCTTTAGTAATTAGACGGGCTACATAGAAGGATTCTCTAACTACTCTGGCAATATGATTGTCAAAGAAGAGATTACTATCTACCTGGGTCCTCAGATCTCTTATTACCTCTTCTGTATTAAGGGGGCTGCCACCTATGTGGTAATTCATGGGTGTTTTGTTTTTCCCAAATGAGATGACTATGCATTTTTTGGCATTTAGCTTAAGACCATGACTTTGACACCAGGTGTTCATCTCAGTAAGGCCCTTTTGGAAAATGTCAGTGTCAGCCTTAGAGTCAATTATGGCTCCCAGTTTGCAGTCATCGGTGAACTTGGTTAGCCATAGTACTCCTGTGTTTGCCTGAACTTCTGAAAAGTATATGCCGAACAGTAGGGGTCCCAGGACCGTGCCTTGTTGGACACCACTTGTGACTGGTTTAGAGTTGGACCTGGAGCCCACTATTCTTACCGTGTGAGTTCTGTCTTAAGCCAGTTGGCAACCCATCTCATGATGTAGGGGTTTATGTTCAGGCTGGTGAGTTTTTCTATAATATCCGAGTGGGGAATGGTGTCAAAAGCCGTGTCGAGGTCAAGGTAGGCTGTGTGAACTACCTTCCCCTCATCTATGGCCTTGGTGACTGTTTCAAAGAAGTCAACCAGGTTTAGTAGGCATGATCTGCCTTTAACAAAGGCGAACTGGGTCAGGTCACGTGTTTGGTGGTTCCCAATGTCTTTGTTAATGAGTTCCATGATGATGCGCTCCATAGCCTTGCAGACCAGGCTAGTCAGGCTTATGGGGCGATAGTTACCAGGGTCAGTTGTGGCCCCTCCTTTGTTGAGCAGAATAACTGTTGCAGTGCACCATTCTATGGGCATGTAGCCTGTGGAGAGGCTGAGGTTGAACAGTGTGTTTAGGTGGGGGGGTTACTTTGTTCTGTAGTTCGTGCAAGACACAGCCTGGGACACCATCTGGCCCCATTGACGCTGTGCTTTTGGCTTTTGAAAGGGCTGTTTTCACCTGTGTGTCTGTGATTTTCGGGACACTACGCTTTTCCAGTATTGTTGTGGGCCCTTTTGGGCATGAGAGGGGGGTGAAGTTTGCACTGAATCTATCTGCCAGGATGTTGGCAATATCAGTGGGTTCAGTAAACTTTGTGCTATTTTGCACTAGCTCAGAGCATATCTGCGAGTTGCCACTTAGATTCTTGACATAGCTAAAGAAAGCTTTGTGGTTATCTTTCGAATCCTTGGCTATTTTTCTTTCAAAGTTAGCCTTGGAGGATTTTATGAGGGACCTTAGTTTCTTACTGATACTGAACAGGGATGTCTTTCCTTCTTGGGATTTTCTTTTTTTCTGAACTAGTTTCCTCCTTCTATTGTATAGCCTGTGTATGGCAGGAGTCCACCAGACTGTTTTCCTTCTCTTATTGGAGTGAGTCTTAGTTTTGCTAGGGATGGCATGATCCATGCATCCTTGTAGGTGCTCATAGAGTGTATTTGTAAAGGTTCCTGCATCTTGGACACTGTTATCCTTTAGCATGGGGGCTGTGAAACTTACCACCTCTGTCTTAAGTAAGGTGAAGTTTGTTATAGAAAAGTTTTTCACTGTGGTTTCCTTGGTTGGAGGTGGTGGTGTGGTGTGGACATCCAGAGTGATTAGTTTAAGGTCTGATCTAACCAGTGACGGGTTGACCTCTGGTGTGGAACACCTGTCGCCCATGTTGGTGATGACCAGGTCCAATATGTTTTCACCTCTGGTAGGGGAAGTTACCAGCTGATCCAGGGCATTTGAGTTGATAAATTCCAGGAAGTGCTGGACCTGGGAGTTTGTACTTGAGTAGTTTTCCCAGCTAACGGTAGGATAATTGAAATAGCCCAATATCAGGGTGTTCGGTAGGACCTTCATGTTTTCCATCTGCTTACTTCCGTGTAAGCACTGTGCCACTATACCTACATGGCAAATAAGTCTGTGTAGGCTTTATTAAATTCCCCCCACTATGTAGCGGTTTAATACAGTTCTTGTTGAAATGGTTTTTATGAGATGTCAAGATGAAATATATGTCTGGGTGCTAGACAAAATCTGAGAAACAACAGGCTAAACATATAACTGTGACCAAACAGAAATAAACAAATATATATTTTTAGAGAGTTAATGACTTTAAGCATTACATATATATCTACAAATGCTACAGAGATATACAAGGATGTACAATTAAATTTTGAGACAATAAATCATAAACATGATTGTATAGTATATAAACTTCAGTGATATACAAAGGACTAGCAAAGAGTAACTTGACTATACACCCTACAAAATAAAGTGACATCACCAAAAGCAGGAAACCTGGAGCCATTAACATGTAATAAGGTATTAAGTGACATTGAACTGATAATTCCTTCACCACTGAAAGTTTTTTTTTTTTCAAAGTTATCTTAAATTTCTTCAAGGTCTTCATTTCAGGGATGTATCTTAGGTCAGTCTGACACAGAATCTTCCAGCATGGACAACTAGTGAGACTTGCCATAGCTATTTGTTTTTCAGACCACTGCTAACTGCAGTAAAAGATTGTTGTACTGCTACATGCTAGAGCATTAGGCAAAGAAGGATATTTTGAAGTGACAAGTGTTCATAAATGTCAGCTGAATTAAGAACAGTGGGTGGCTAAACCCCAAATATTTGATGCTATGAGAAGCTAAACAGTGATGTATTCTAAAAAGATTCCTTGAAGTAAATCTAAATACCCTGTAGTAAGCCAGGTGTAACTTGTGGAGTTGCAAATATTATAAGTTAGGTAGAAAGTAGAAGATGCACAGAATATAGAAGGGAAGATAATAAAGATATATTTGCCACAGATAACTGAGAACTATGGAAAAACTCTTCCAAACCTAGTTAACTTTTACTTGGTTTTGAACACAATGTTATACCTATGCTAGTCAAACTGTAATTGATTATCAATGACGAGAACAAATACGTTTAGCAAGATTACTTCATCAGTTTGTCACCTGTCCTAACAGATAAAAGTAAGACATTTTTGATGGGACACCATCATTAGAAATAGTCTTTGAATAGTGCAGTTATGCTAGAATGGCAAGGACTTTGATTTTTGATTGAGAACAATCATAGCAGTGTAAGTGATTGAAAGCTGCTCTGGAGCTTGCTGATGAGGATAGAGATTGAATTATGTGCAAACAGATTTTAAATTTAGTGCCATCTATGTATTTCTCAAATTGTGCATCTTCACAGTGATAGACCATGGCATTCATAAAGATAGTATAAAGGAGAGGTTCCAGTACTAAGCCCTGATGGACTCAAACAATAACTGGTAATCTACGAAAGAAGACACCATACTCACTGATTGGTGTCTTTTTTTCAAGACAGTTGTTGAACCATTCAGTAACATTAAATGAAAGGCTGCAGTTACTTAATTTTTTTTTTCAAAACCATGCATGGTCAGTAGTAGTAAATGCTTTGTAGGAGTCAAAAAGGCTGATCCAACAGTTTAGGTAGGAATAGTTCCTCACAGATGTAATCATGCCTCTCAGCCTCATAGTGTAAGACATCCAGAAAAATTCTGAAAAAATTGGGGTACAAAGTCCCCAAAACAGGGACATTTTTTTAAATATTGCTCTTATAAATTTAGTAAGTTGCTAGAATAGCAAGATTTGTGTTAGCATGAATTTTCTGAAGGATATGAAGTCTGAAACGCAAATGTATGTCATTATTTAATTACTTCAGTCCTCAGAGATTTACCATCGAACCACACATTTTTATGATGAACATACCAAAAGCATAAGGCAAAAATCTAGACATTTTGTAAAAATCTGGACAGTTGAGAGGTATGTATGCAATCTGCAACGTTCAATAGGGCAAAATCAATGTATGGTTAGGCCTGAAACCATGTTGTGAATTCAAGATAAAGCTGTGTTTTCTTAAATGATGACATAGTTGTAATACAATTTTATAAAATTTTAATAATGAAGACAGGACAGCTATGAGACAATTATAGTTTATTGCGAGATGCCTCCTTTATTTAGGAGTACATGAAGTGTTTTTTTATTTTCTCCCAAGTACTAGGAACAAGGTCTTCATTGATAACTATTCTAAATCAGTGAGCATTCATACTTACTGAAACAGAATTCACAGAGTAAGTTGCTATTTGAATGGAATCCATGCTTCTACTTATAAAGGAATTGATACAATGATGCTAATGAGACTATTTGTAGGGAACAGCTAGATCATAATCAGTTATATTGTTCCAAAGTGCAAGTTAGTTTTTTGATTAACTTCCTAGATCTCTTGTACGACAGCACAACACGTTTCTCCAAACTGAGCAGATATCTCAATGTTTGTTAGTTATAGAAGTATGAAGTGGATTTTTGTCCAGGATTAAAAAGTAGTGAATGAGTCATGAATGAATCACCATGGACATCCAAAAGACTCTTAAAATCCTTTATTAAAATTAACCCTTGATAAAAAGGGAATGTTTGTAGCAAATTCTTTGTGTAAAAATGCGTAAAGACACAAAAAGGTGCACCATTCAGGATGAATAAGCGCTTTTGGGATTTCCCTTCCTCAGATCCTGTTGCAACTGAAAAAAGGTGTTAATAGGTTCATAGGTGTGTACTAGGCTAACAGCCCTGGAGCCTATATAAGCCTAGCCCAAGAAGATTCCCTGGCTTTTTGCTGCCCAAAGTTAGTTCCCATTTAAGGAAGGTTTGACCAATCAAGACATTAACACAAACTGACACCTCCAGTACAAGCCAGAGGCAAAGCATTCTGTCAGAAACATGATGAAAATATACATCCTCCCTGAGATCCGGTCAGTGGAAAAACTTTAAGTGCAAATTAAGGCATTGATTCAGTGGGTGTGCATTTACTTTAAAAGTAAACACTGCTCTAATAGAGTGAATACCAGTGTTCTTTCTTCGGAAAGATTAAAAAATTAAGGCAACACCTTAGTTTAAAAAAGATATGTTAAATAAATTGTAAAATAGTAGATTAGCACTCTGTTTCAGTGAAGTATGTCTTAACACATAAAGGGCAGGTATTCACGGTACATGAACCATAGCTGAGCAGCCTAGACCAATCACATTGCCTATATAAGCCCCCAGCTCATGTCAATAAGCTGTTTCTCTGCAAGGAGTAAAAAAAAGGGGGGGGGGGCTGCACCTTTCCTTGGCTCAAAGCAGGCTAAGAAAGTAAGGGAGAAAGGACACACTTTTCTTTAACTGAGATCAGTGACATACTTTAAAGTGTTTGGTCTTTAAAATAGGTTTTAATGGTGCCACACCATTAAGTTCAGGTTCACGGTGATCTCGAAGGTTGATGATCCAGTCAATTTCAGCAACTTCAGTGTGATTCTGCACATCTCCTCCCCTTATGTTTTCAGGAATCAACTGAAGCACCATAAACTTGAAGGAGTGTGCAGGATGCATTTTAACATGTGCTAAAGCGGTGGTCTTTTCTGAATGGGCAATGTCACGTATATGGCAAAGGATTCTTTCTTTAAATTGGTGATCAGTCTTCCCTATATAGAAGGCATTGAGTTTTGACAGTCAGCCACATATATTAGATGCTTGCTATTGCAGTTAGCTTGCACCTTTAAAGAAAATAGCCTGCCAGAAACTGGATGGCAAAACAAGTTGGAAACATCGCTGCACTGACAAGCCTTTCCCCTTCCACAGTTAACAGTCCCTTTTCTGCCTTCAGTATGTTGAGCTCTCCTAGTAGTGCCATCCTTATAGCACAAAAGTCACTTGATATTCTTTTTAGAACATACTAAAAATGTATTTATTCTGCTAAAGTGTTAGGTTACTTTAAATCACTTGGTTTTCATTAATTATTTAATTGGAGGGGAAAAGGTTGCCAGCAGTGATTGGTATAACAGTGGTTAAAATGTTTAGGCTTGTGATAGAATTTTGTCTGATGAAGCTTAGGAGTACCATGCAAAAGCGCTTACATGTTCTTTACTAAATAAGCTGTTTGGTTTTATGCCGTGCATGTCCTTTGTCTGCTTGGATTTTGTGCATTATATTTTTGGAGCCTGGTCTAGACTTTATCTGGTGCAGTGGTTTTGTTTTTTCCTGTGTTTACTCCAACACAGTTTAATTTTTTTTAAACATAATTTCTTTTTCTTTCCTTGTAAGATATACATATACTGCAGTCATTATATGTACATTCCTTTTCCATCTTATATCTATCATGGCTACTCTACCCAATTTTACAATGATATAATCTAGAACTTTTTTGTTTTATAACATAATATGCCTAATCCTGAACATGTATCTTTTCACATATTCTACACAATGTCACCTTCCCACAACTCTTCTGTTTTCAACCTTTTTCCCTCCATTGGTATTCTTGTATCTTCTAATATAGTAATAAGCACATCAAGTGGTGAACACCATTCCAGTACACCTAACCTCCTTTTAATATTCTTTATACTATTTACATTTATAGCTAAGATGTTCACCTTTCTTCCTATATACATTGTTATCCCATTCTACTTCTATGCATTGTCTCTTATTTTCTTTTACAACTAGACTTTTAAACTTCCTTTATCTATCTTTCACCATTTTCCCTATGGAATTCTTTTTTTTTCCTTTAACCATTCTCCAGCTCATATGTTCTTCTTCACCTGACTCTTGCATTTCTCCCTGCATTCCGTCTTCTTTTTTTATACACTGGCTTTTATTCATTTTTATTTTCTTCTACTATTTGCTCTTCCTGTTCAGTATCTAATTTCCCTTATATATTATATTCACATTTTTGTTTTTGCTGTTGCTCTTTAATTTCTAAATTATCTTTACTATCCACCTATATATGATCTGTTTGTCCACACTTTCTACATTTTATGTCACATTTCTTAGCGTCATGCTCCAGTTTGCCACAAATAAAACACTTTATTTTGTCACAATTACTAATTAAAAAGAATCATCTTTACCACAAAAGAAACATGTTTTTGGTAGCCCACAATATTTCACAATACAACTGTTTCCCTCTGCATTTACCATACTTGGTAGTTGCAGAATTTTTTTTTAATTTTTAATTTTCAAAATTCCATCACATTCCCAGCCCACAGTCCACAAACCTCTATTATCATACATTTTTGTAACATCCATAACCTTTACATAAAGTCTTTAAAGTCTCTTAATTCTTCTTTTTTCAATTTCCATTTGAAACTGCACAAAACTTCTCTTTTTTGTCTCTCTGTTAAATGTATGTGCAAGCTATAAGTTCCATGGATTGATTGCAATTTTAATTAACTTCAAACTGTTTTAAAAATGTCTTCACATATTGCCCCTGACTCAAACAAAATGTCACAATAAGTAACTTTGTTAATGTTTATCAACACTTTTACCCCATAGTAGAGATGCCCAGAGGAGAAATTATGTTTTCCCAAATATCACACCTTTCAAGATTTTTCTCTTCTTTACCACTTAATCTTACTAAAAATGTCTTGCCATCTCCCTTATCTTCTTTGTTTGGTTTCCCCTTTTTTTAATCATCATCTCATACAACATTTTTTCTCTCTTACAATATCTTCCTCCTCCTTTTCTTGCATATTGTTCATAATCTGTCACCACAATGCTGTTTTCTCCCTCTCTGGATCACTTTGATTAATCATATCCTTCAGATAAACAATCCTGATTGGAGGGTTGTAATAATACATTCAGCCTGCAATTATTCCTCAAACAGAGTATCAGAATCTTATAAAGGTTCATTCACCTTTACCTCAGCACTCTGCTTCATTTCTCCTTTCTTGAATTGCTACTTATGTCCATCAACTTCTGTCATCATCTCATTTTGTGAAAGATAAGATTCTTTTGCCTCTAAAACACTTATTCTTCTCCAGAATTCATTTCTTCACCAACCATCTCCTTCTCATAATCACAACTTAACATACTCCTTACTACTTCTCCAAGCCTGGACAATAAGTAAGATGAGCCACCACAAACAGTGTTCCCATATACAAAAGAGTAGAGGTTTGTTATTGATAAGAAAACTTATACACATCATTTGCATTATTTACATATCGTACTTTATTGACAATTATTTACAATTTTCATCCACCGTAGAATTTCATATATCGTAAAGACTCCCCCCACTCTCTTTTTCACAACCAAAACATATTTATTTTCCAAAATTTCAGTCAATATCATTTGTCATTAAATTTAATTTCATTCAGTCTCTTATTCTGTCTTGTCCATAAAACATAAAACTGTTTTTGTCAATTTCCTTCACCTCTTTTTCTGGTTTGCTGCCATAATACTCACATTCTATACTATCTAATGAGCCAATGCCATTGTTTTTATCTTTATTTATACATAGCCCAAGCATTTTTAAATACCGATTCAATCTTTTGATAACCTTTTCCACCCATTCCTTATTTTTCATAACTAATACTACATAATCTGCACAAGTAAGAATTACTGGAATTTGAATATCTTCTGTTATATTATATCTTGCTGGTTTCCTCACTCTGTTCATATTATTAACAACAAAATTAATAAGTAACTCAAATGAATTACTGTTTGCTGGACACCCTTGCCTTATCCCACATTCTATTTTTATCTCTCCACTTAACCACCCATTTAGATCACTCTAAAATTATTTTCATATATTGACATACATATTTTAATTATTTTGTCACATACTATCACCTCTTAATGTATTCTACAAAACATCATATTGTATTATATCAAATACTTTACTTATGTCTTTTACCATAACTTTAGTTTCCACCATTTCATTTATAACATCATCTATCACTTCTCAGTATCCAGAAGAAATCTTGGGTTCCTTTCCCTTTCTTACCAAAAATCATGTCATCAAATTATTTCTCTATACTATTTCTTAATCTTTCCCTATTATTCTCATAAATATCTTATAATCTGTATTATTCAACACTATTGGTCTCCAGTTTCTTATATCCTCTTTTTCTCCCCTTTTCCATATAAATTTCATAATCCCTGTACATATGTCTTTTTCTGCTATGCTTTTTTCTCTAACCATTCATTTAATACTTTGAAAAAGCACATTTTGCCTTTCTTTCAAATTGTAATACATATAATATTCAATGCCATCCATTCCTGTAGCTTTTTCCATATTTAATTCTTTTAAATTTATATTAAGTTCACTTATGCTTACATTCTTTCTATATTTCTATTATCGTCTTTACTTACTTTTTTTAACTTTCCATTTCTGCCTCTCTTCCATATCCCTTTTTAAATGATTTTCTATATATTTTCTTATTTCTTCAAGTATCTTTTCTTGTGTATTCACTGTTACTCCTTTTCATTCTTCAGTTCCCTTATTATTATCTAATTTTCCCTTGCAATCTTAAATATGTTGCAATCTATTCTTTCTTTCTTTTTAAAAATACTTTTGCTTATATAACAACTTATTCTTATTCATCTCATACAACTTTTTTCCTTTTTCATAAGCACCAATCTTTTTTCTGTTACTTCTTTAAACATTTCCTGATTCATTTGCTTGTGCTTTAGCTTCTCTAAACTCATTCTCATTACTTGATATTCCAAAAAAAAAACACTTTTTTATCTTTTTATTTAAAACTAATTCACCAATTCATCCAGTTGTCCTAAAAATAATCTCATATTCACATGATCTTTCCATAACAAATGAATCTCTTTTCTGTTTGTCGTCATCTATGTTTGTCATTAAGTGTCTTAATACCTTTACATAATCTTATATATCCCTCCTTTCCTTCTGTTTCTACTCATGTAGATAAACGATCCAAGAATCCCATTTCTTTTATCCCCTGTATGACTGTTAAGCTATTGTATATTATAAAATAATCAATTTCTGTTTTAATCTCATTCCTTTCATAAGTCCCGTATTTCTCATCCCATATATATAACTCAGCACTATTTATTATTTCATATACCATCCTAAAATGATTTCCTACTTTTCTTCCCTTTCTTAAATAACAGTTGAAATCTCCTTCTAACATTATCTCCATATTCATTCCTACATAGTTTAATTTCTTTAAAATATTATTTCTCTTTCCTTCAACATAAAATAAGCATATATTGCAATAATTCTATACATATCTTTCTTCCAGCTTACATCTATGACTATTATTCTACCTAGTTCCACTATAGTATAATCTAAAACTTACATTGTTTCATTTCATAACATTCTATTACCTGAACATGTTTCTTTACCCACATTTCATATGTTTCCACTCCATAATTCTTCCATTTGCAACCATTCTTCTTCTGTTAATATTCTCATGTCTTCTTGTGTAATAATATGCATATCAAGTGATACACACCATTCTAAGAAGCCTATTCTTCTTTGAATATTCTTTATACTATTAACATTTATGGCTAAGAGTTTCAGCTTTTATTTAATATAAACTTATTATCTCTATTCACCTTCTCCCTTTACATTTTTTTATTTTCTTTCACAACTGCACTCTTAAACTTTCTTTTCTTTTTACCCTTTTCCTTATAGAATTCTTTTTTCTTCTCACAATTCTCCAATTCACAGTCCTCTTCACTTGCATCCTGCACCAATTCTTCCCCTTCATTATTTTTATTCTCATCTTTTTTCCTTTCTTATTTTCTTGTATATTGATGTGTTTTTCATATTCTTTTTATACAGTGCCTTCTTTGTTACATACACATTCCTGTATTTGTTCTTGTTCTTTATTTTTGTCTTCACAGTCAACCCATGCATGCCACAGTTGTCCACTTTTTTATACATCATGTCACACTTTTTGGCTTTGTGCCCTTGCTTTCCACAAATAAATATTTTTTTTTATCACAATTGCTAATCAAGTGACTCCTTTCCACAAAAAAAAAAAACATGTTTCTGGTTGACCCTTATATTACCATCTACTTTTATTACACTTGGAGTATATATGATTTTTTTTTCTTTTTCCATATTCAAAATTACAGCACAATCCCATTCCCCCAGTCCACTAGCCCATCATCATAAACTTTTGTAATGTCCAAAACATCTTTACAAATAATCTTTAAATAATCATTTAATACTTCTCTTTATTTCAGTTTGAAATTGCACAGAAATTATGGTTTTAGTCTCTCTATTAAATGATAGTATTATGTAAGAATTACAATTCAATTACAATTATGTAAGACTTGTGAAATAGTGCTGCTTGGCTTGCCCATCTGATGACTGGTCCCACTCCTCCTCCTTATTTCATAATAAGTGGCCTTAGAATATTTCAAAGTATAGGCAGCAACCTCATAGAAGACAGCCACTTGCAGGGGACAGGAAGTCCAGACATTAAGAGGCCTCAGCAATGACTTTTGTTTGCATATTATTAATATGATTGGTGGGCTGGTCTCACAAGTTGGTTGATTAGCTCCTCAAACAACATTACCATGTATGTTGGTAAACTGTTAAGGGGTACTGGGAAATTACTTTTTAGTTTATTCTTTCACTTTGTAGTATCTTCTTATGATGCTGAGTACTTCACTGTAAGATCATTTCCCTTACTTAAGCATGCTAATACTAGTATTGTTGATGGTACCCTTTGCTTGGTTTCTAGATGTGGTAATACTTCATGCATGTAGCCTATTGTCTGTATATATTATCTGGCTTTTTTAGTATAGGCAAAAAGGACAAGTTCAGTGGTTTGTATGCTGCGATATATTTTAAGATAACTGCTGATAAACATGTTCCATCTTTGATTATGTGAAATGCTATTATACTGTACACTATTATTGTATTTAGATGATCTGTTGTCCTCTTGATAGAATGGAGTTTGCCATTTTTTAAACAGTGGTCAGCATAGATTGTTACCATTAAGTATGTCGGGGTGGAGTTAGCTCTAAGTTAGAAGTGTGTTTCAAAATTCAGTATCTAAGGTCTGGTGTTAATGAATATTTTTGTAGCTATTTCCAGGGAAGCCTACTGCATGGCAATCTACATTGCAGATGGTATATACACAGACAAACCATTCAGTAAAAACTGC
>NC_056727.1:840025834-840083334 GCF_019279795.1 Protopterus annectens | reverse complement strand
AGCTCCTACTTTTTGAAAGGTAAAAGTGTATTTGGAAAACTTTAAAATGTGCACTGTTTATGTCATAACTGTATGCATCGATAATGTAGTTTGTGTGCTTTATAATTATTACATGGGTCATTAATACAAACTATCAATTAATTTGATTGATGCTGCATTTTCATTCTTAAAGTGTACTTATATGTTCATAGGTACTTGCTAGGTTATTGATTTCTGCCGTTTTTAACTTCTCCGAGTCTTTTGGGTTTCTAATACCATGACGGGAATGGACCCCATTCCTAAGTCAAAGTATGATTACATTTCATGAAATTAGTATTGTTAGCCAAAAGTGCTCTTCACAGCACCCGCAATGTGCCCAGTAATGACTCCTTCTGCAGTTTGTTTGGTGTTACATGAATTGGTAACATATCTAAATACGATTGTAAATTATTTTTATAAGACCAGTTGCTCCTACTACTGTTGGAACTGTCTGGGTATCTTTCTTCCATGTGGCTCTCATTTCTGCCTGCAGATCAAGGTATTTTATAACTTTGTGTATCTCTGTACGCAAGACACTGTAGTCACTAGGTGTGGTGATTTCAGTGATTAATGCTACTTTTGTCTTCTTTTCTTAGACCACTATATCCATTTTTCTAGCATCTATCTTTTGAACTGTTGATATTGAGTGATCCCATGTGATATAAACTTCATAATTTTCTATGATTCTTTGTGGCTTATGTTTCCAGTGTTTTTCAGCCACTTCAATACCATAATGTTTGCACAATCTCCAGTGTAACAGTCTTGCCACATTATTATGCCTTTCAGTATACAGTCCCTCTGTCATTACGTCACAACCAACAGCAAGGTGTGTGATTGCTTCCAATTCAGTTTTACAAAACCTACATATGTCTGTTTCTCCCACATGTTCAATGGACTTTGTAAAGCAATGTGTTTGTAGCCCACTATCTTGGGCTGCCAATGAAAATCTTTCATTTCTTGGTGTGAATTCACCTCTCCTTAACCATTCCTGTGTTCGTTCTTGATCAACATGAGGCTCTTCCAGAAGTTTTCTATACTTGCAACTATATTTATGCTTTTTTCCACATTTTTTTCCTTCTCATCTGGTCCTTCACCTTATATTCTTTTTTTTGTTTTTTGTTTTTGTTTTTTTAGCACATTCAGTTGCTGCCTGGTTTTTATCTACTTTTGGTTTGATTTCCATTCCTGCTTGACATCAATATGCTTCTGCGAAATTAAACAGAGATGTCATCTTAGATTTATTTTCCTCATGTTTCAAAACATTCACTACATTTGTATCCTGTGAGTTCAGCAGATATGTGTGGAGTCCCATAATTGCAAATCTATACATGCAATCAATTTTAAGCAGGCCGATCCCTCCTTCGGAGCGGGGAATATATAATCTTGGTATAGACTGATTTTTATAAATCATTTGGTAAGCATGAAGCATCTTTCTGGTTTTAATATCCAATCTACCCAACACTTTTTTGGGGCCAGTCAGTCACTCCAAAACTATAAGTTAGGACAGGAAGATCAAACTGATTTATGGCTTGGATCTTGTTCCTATATGTCAATGCTGTTTTCAGGATTAATTTAAGTCTTCTAAAGTATTCCTTACTAAGTTTTATTTGCATGTGTTCATGTTTTATTGCCGATCCTTCATCGATTCCCAAGTATTTATACACTCCCTCTTGCTCAAGTTCTTTTTTATCACATTCTTGTCCCAAACTGATGTTTTCCTGGTGCTGCAGTTTTCTTTTTTTAAAGGTTGCTTTTGCACATTTATCAAGACCAAATGACATTCCAATATCATCTGAAAATGTTTTGGCAACCTGCAGCTGTGCTTTCAGTTCCTCATCTGATGAGCTATACAGTTTTAAATCACCGACAAAGAGAAGACGAGAAGTCATTATAGTTTGTTGTTTTCTAGGAGCCAAATTGTAGCCATGGGCTAAGTTGTTAAGTCAACAGCTTAATGGATTAATGGCAAGGCAGAATAGCAATGGTGACAAAGAGTCACCCTGGAATATCCCCCTTTGAATTTTTATCCCTCGGATAATAATCTGTCCTTTATCATGGCTTAATTGCAAAGTGGTCTGCCACTGTTTCATGGTTACTGTAATGTAATCAATCAGTATAGGATGTATCTTATACATTTTTAAGCACTCTTTTATCCATGAATGTGGGATACTATCAGATTTTTTTTGTAGTCAATCCATGCCATACTTAGATTCTCCCCCCTCTTACAATTCTCCAATATAACTTTGCTTAGCAAAAAATGATCCTTTGTTTCATATGACTTTCTTTTATTGCCCTTTTGTTCTGCTGCCATAATTGAGTTTTCTTCTAAATGACTATAAACTCTGTCGGCCTCAATTCCCATGTATAGTTTAAACGTCGTTGGAAGACAAGTTATTGGTCTATAATTTTTAGGGTAGCTTGCAGGTTTACTCATAAGTAAGAGCATTGTTTTTCCTGTTGTTAACCAGTGCAGTGTGTGTTCGGGGTGTGCATATAAATAGTTCTTACTCATGGCTAAATCCTCGTGCAAAGAAGTTAATAAGCCAGAAAGGCTCATCCAGACTCTGCTACAGTTTGCTGTGAAGAAAAGGTTAGTTTGCTTTTATTTGTTGCATTTTGTATTACTTTATTGCCTTTTTATATTTTGAATACTGCGGTTTGATTTCTTTACCTTGTGTTTTACTTGCATTCTGCTTTAACTGCATATTAAAACTTCAAAAGAGACCACAGCTCTGTCTCTTCTGAGTCAGGCAGAAATTGTTCCTACCCTCCCACCCAGTTACAGTTGTCTTGTTAAATACCACTGCTTTCTAATTGCCTGCCTCTTATGTTAATTTGACCATATATCTCATTTCCTCTCTGCTTTGACTGGCTTGTGTGAGTAATCACAAAATTATCATTTTTGAAATCTCTCCTCTTCAACTATTTAAATTTATTGGCCATCCTACTGTATTCCATAGTACCAGAATACAAGGTGACCACCCGTTTCAATCCATCTTGCTGTTTTAAAAATAGTAACTCTCCACTAAATCTTAAAACTTAAGTTACCTACTTTCACATCTAACTTTTCTAGTGTACACTGCAGTGTGCATTTTTTCCATCTTACCTTTAAGCATCCCTGTGACTAGCACTTGCTCTGATACCTGCTGGAAAACACTAGGAAGCCTTAAACTGATACAAGCACTCAACTCTCCTTGTTAATAAGGAGAAATTAATCATAGGCAATAAACATCCTATAATTGCAAAGTACCTTGCTAAGGTAAGGGAAAACAGCTCCTGTACTTTACAAAAAAAAAAAAAAGCACCAAACCAGGCATGTCCAAGGGTCAGCTTCCAGTAATTTCCCCTGTTCACCTGGTGAATCTGGGCATACTAGAGCAATGCAGCAATTGCCTCATGTATACAGACAACCCTCTCCTCCTACCACCCAACACTACAACCTGTGAGAGATGCACTTACATAGCCAAACTGCAAGCAAAGCTCTCTCCAACCCAAGATTGTGCTAGACAGTCAAGGGGAGAAGGGTAACACCCACACTACACCTCAAACAACACATAGCCCTTCTAAACCCCCACCACCAACACCCACATATAGCAACACTAAATCCACATATGCAGAGGCCCTTAACTGTAACCTGCCCAAGCAACAAAGACCTCTGAAGCTGAAAAGCAAGCAAACACCAATCACAACCAAAGTGTCACATAGCTCACAACACCAGTGTGCCACTAGTGTGCCACCCAGCAACCCCTAAGGCAAGACAACGTACCTAACACTTTAGTCATAGGTGAGTCTATAGTCCGGCACACTGATGTCTCACTCACCAGGTTGAACAAGAAGAAAATTACAGTCAGCTGCCTGTCATGTGCCAGGATCCATCACATGAAGCATGCACTCAAGTCACTCCACAACAAGTACAAATATGACTCTGTCATTGTCCATGTTGGAGTGAATGACTTGAGACGTACCTCCCTGGACTACATGAAAAGAGACATGGAAGAGCTCTCGGATCATGTGGCCCAGGCAGGTATGACCCTAGCCCTGAGTAGCATCCTGCCTTCACCCAGAATGATACCACAATATAAGGACAAAATGAGTGACTTCAACAATTGGCTAAGCTTCTGGTGTCATTCAAAGGGGATCCAGTATCTGTCTGCCTGGGACGACATGATAGACAGACCACGATGGTTTGCCAGAGATGGTCTGCACCTGTCGTCCCTGGGATTCAGGTTACTAACTAAGGCTCTTGCCACCCCTATAGTGCCTTTTTTTAGGCAAAGTTCAAAGGACAAAACCACCACCGTAACAGGTATAAGCATGCAAAATCTGAAGGTAATGCTACTCAATGCTAGAAGTCTAAACCTCAAAATGCAGTCTCTTGAGGCACTCCTAAAAATGGAGAACATTGATATCTGTGCAGTAACTGAGACCTGGTTCAAGGCACCAGAGAACACCCCTGCAATACCAGGCTACAACTCTTACCACACTTTTCGGCCACCAAACCAGGACCGAAACACTAAAGGAGGAGGAGTGTCCATATTCACCAAGGATATTCACACCACCAGGCTATTTGCCCAACAAAATGCATCGAAATTCTCCAGGTGCAACTAACACTAGGTAAGACTGCAATCCAAATTGTAGCTTGCTACAGATCCCCCACCATGCCCCATGATTCTCACTACACCGTTCTAAACATACTGGCAAATGTTAAGATAGAATCAAACACCCTAATACTGGGTGATTCTAACTATCCTGCCGTTAACTGGGAAAACTTCTCATGTACCAACACCTTTACCCAACGGTTCTTGGAATTCATAAATTCCAATATCCTGGATCAACTAATCCATAATCCCACCAGGGGCTCCAGTATCCTAGACCTGGTCATTACCAACATGGGAAATCGATGCTGCACACCTATGGTCACCCCCTCATTAGTCAGGTCTGAACATAAGCTAATCACCCCTAAAATCCACATCTCACCCCCACCCCTCAGTAAAGAAACCTCCATAAAAAACTACTCCAAAGCCAACTTCATGCTACTCAAGTCAGAAGTGACAAACTTCATGGCACCCATGCAGATGGGAACTGAAAGTTCGACTGCTGAATCCTACACTAAGGCACTGTACGAGCATATCCACTCATGCATGAATCGTGCCATCCCAAATAGAACCAAGATGCTCTCCTCCAAAAAAATGAAGCCAATCTGGTGGTCCCCTGCCATAAACAAACTTTACAACAAAACGAAGAAACTGTTGCAGAAAAGAGGAAAATCCCAGGATGCAAAAAACTCCCTTACCAGCATCAGTAAGAAACTGAAATCTGACATAAAATCCTCCAAAGCTAGTTATGAAAATAAAATTGCCAAAGATTCCAAAGACAACCATAAGGCATTCTATAACTATGTCAAGAATCTAAATGGCAATGCTCAGATATGCTCTGAGCTAAAACAGAATGGCATTAAATATACTGATCCGAAGGATATTGCCAATATCGAAAGATCGATTCAGTGCCAACTTCACCCTCCTCTCACCCCCTAAACGGCCCATCTCAGAACTGGAAGATTGCCAAATTCCGGTAATAACGGCCACACAGGTAAAAAATGCACTCTCCAAAGCTAAGAATACAGCATCCATGGGACCATATGACATCTCGGGGTGTGTACTACATGAACTACAATATGAACTGGCACTTCACCTAAGTGTCATGTTTAATCATAGCCTCATCTCAGGTTTCATGCCCACTGAGTGGTGCAGAGCTGCAGTTATCCCACTCCACAAGGGGGGATCCACCTTGGATCCCAGAAGCTACCGTCCCATCAGTCTGACAAGCCTTATCTGCAAGGCCATGGAGCGTATTATCATGGAACTTATAAACAAAGACATTGGCAACCTTCAAACACTGGACCCCACCCAGTTTGGGTTTGTGAAGGGTCGATCTTGTCTCCTGAACCTGATTGACTTCTTTGAATCAGTCTCCAGAGCTGTAGACGAGGGTAAGGTGGTCCACACAGCCTATCTGGACCTAGCCAAGGCCTTCGACACCATCCCCCACTCTGGAATCATAGATAAAGTTACTAAGCTGGGCATAAATCCCTACGTCACCCAATAGGTTGTCAACTGGCTTACTGACAGAACCCACACTGTAAAAGTAGCTGACTCCAAATCCAGCTCCAGACAAGTGACAAGTGGAGTACCTCAGGGTTCAGTCCTGGGACCGCTCTTGTTTGACATCTACTTCTCTGAAGTACAGGCCAACACTAAGGGACTCTGGCTAACAAAGTTCGCAGATGACTGCAAACTGGGAGCCATTATTGAATCCCCAAATTATGTGAATACTCTACAAAAGGGCCTTACAGAAACAGATGCTTGGTGCCAGAGCCATGGGCTCAAGCTCAATGCCAAGAAATGTATAGTTATCCCCTTTGGGAAAAAACATGTACCCGTGAATTATCACATAGGTGGCAGTACACTAAACACCAAAAGTGGGATAAGGGACTTAGGGACACAGGTGGACAGTGGTCTCAACTTCGATAGCCGCATCGCCACAACAGTCAGGAAATCCTTCTATGTGGCACACCTCATCACTAAGGGCTTTTCATCCAGAAAAAAGGAGGTCATTGTCCCACTGTACTCATTCCTCATTAGACACATTATAGAATACAGCACCCCATTTGGTATGTACCTCTCAAGACATCTGCAACAACTGGAAAGGCCACAGAAATACCTCACTAAAAGAATCACAGGCCTAAAGCAGATGCCCTACGCTGACCACCTTAAAAAACTCCAGCTATACTCTGTCACATATCGTCTTCTCAGACGCGATCTAAGCCATGTCAAACCCAGAGCTGCTGGACATGCTACACTTAAAGAAATCCCAATCCCTCAAAGCCACATGCTCCAGGGATTTAAACCATGTCATCACAATAAACAAAACATGCTGGAGGGATAGGTTCCTGACCCCACAGACTCCCCAGACTTTGGAATAGACTGCCCATACATGTCAAGCAGAGTGCCTCTTTGGCCCTCTTCAAAAGGAATCTTGACAATTGGATGGGAGAAAGGAAATTCAGCCCGGGGGTCTCATCAGTCACCCTGGTAGACAGGGGTCCAGGGAAGTAAATAGTGTGGAAAGAAATAGCCAGGGAATTGTTATGGCTAGGCTTGTATAGGCCCTAGGGCTGATAGCCTAGTACCAACCTATGAACCTATGAATACTTTAAGCCAAAAGTTAGATACTGCATCTGGGCCTGGGGTTTTCCAATTAGAGGCTTTTCTCAACTTTGTTTCAATCTCTCTGGCTTTTATTTCATCCCATTTCATATCCTGTACCTTTAAACTTCTCAATCTTTCTTTTACTTCTTTTATCCATTTAGCATCTTTGTTATGTTCCACAGGATTTTCATAGATACGTCTCCAAAATATATCTACTTCCTCTTTTTTTGGCAGTCTTTCACTTCCTTTTACCTTTTTTCCCAATTCTTTATAAAACCTGTTTTGGCTCATCAATAAATTGCTTATTTTGTGCTTTTCCCTTATATCTGTCTTTATATCTTCTAAGTCTTTCCACCTGTTTTGTAATGTTTCGTTTGTTATCTCCAATAGTGCATAATAGATCCTGATCTGTTCTAATACTGCTCATTCCTTTTATCACATCTATCTTTCTTCATATTTTTGTTGATCTATTCCCTCTTCTATAATCTTCTAACAATGATGCTTCTTGTCTTAGCTGCTTTACAGTTTTCTCTATTCGATATTTCCATGATGATATTCGCTTTCACCCCCTCTTTTCCCTCGCTACCCTGTGCTCCTGTGGTAGAACTTTATCAGTTATTAATTTAGCAGCACAGTAATATATTCGGTTTACTTCTGTTATATCGCATGGATCTCTGTGGACAATCCTAATTACTGTGTTCATTTGTTTTATCAGGCTTCTGACTTTTGGGGTTTTATTAACATTCTGCAGTCTATTTCTCTCATTGATCTTGATATATCTGTCTTTATCTATTAAATCAAACAACTCTTCTATTAACTCATTCTCTTCCATACTGAGGGCACATCCCTTGTTTTCCGTTTCCTGTGGGCATTCTATAGAAAATTCTATAGCATCTTCCAGTGGCATATTCTCTTCAATTTTATCCTGTGTCATCTCTTGTTCTGTCATATGGGAACTCATTGGCCTATCACTCCTCAACATTGACTGCTTCAGCGTTTCCACAGTTTCCTGTTCCTTTCCTTGCTGTCTAGCTTCAAATTAACTTTTATACTGATTTCCTGTGGAAGGCTCCAACATATCTTGATATGGCACCTGGCCAGTTGCTTCCTGTTCCACTGGTTTCCCCTTAATTTGGATATTCATTGCTCTATCCTGTTGTGGTGATTTCTGTATTCAATTTACTACACTGAATCCTTCTCTTTGTAGCTGTTCCATAAGCTCAGTTTCTATTTTTTTGACTTCTCCATTACTAATCTGTTTTTCTACTTTTCCTCTTAGTCGTCTTATTTTTTGTACTGTTAAGTTTTCCATATCTGGATTCCTTTGCCTATATTTTTCTTCAAATATCTTTGGTGCTTTTTATATTGGTTAGATTTGCTCTCTCCTTTGCATAAATATTATACCATATTAAATCTCTTTTCTTTTCCCATGTCCATATTTCTTCTTCACATGTCTTCTGTCTTCTTGCTTTTCCATATTCTAGGGACTCACACCAGCATGCTGTAATGTAATCTGTTTTAGACCTTCTAAATTAAATTCTTCACTTTGCAGGCACTCCATATCTTCAACTTCTATTTCTTTAACTTCTGCTTTACTAATCATGTTTTCTACATTACATCTTTGTGCTAGTAATCTTTTTATTGTGAAATGTTCCATATCTGGATGCCTTTGCCTGTATTTCTCTGAATATCTTTGACACTGCCTTCTCTATATTAGTTAACTTGGCTTTCTCATTTGCATAAATATTGCACCATATCAAATCCCTCTCTTTCCCATGTCCATATTTCTTTATTATATTTTTCAAATATCTCTAGATTTTGTTGTTTATATTTTCTCACTTCCTCAGATGCTTCTTTTTCCAAACAGATCAGAATTTTTGATCTATATACTGTTTTTCAAAAATCTGTTGTATTAATGAACACAATTTTTTATTTGAAGCTTAAGACACTTTTTCCTGTGGAAGTATTTTTCTTTCCTCTAATTTCTCTCTTAATCATTTTGTATATCTTATGTCTGGGAATTTTTGGCTTTTTACGTAATAGTAACAATACATAAATTTTTTCTTATCCTCAATAGTCCACTCTATCATCTTTATGGCTCTTCTTTGCCCAATCAATTTTTGTCGTTTTAGTGGACTGCTACTTCCTTCTACAACAGGGGGACCATCCTCCCCCTGAGCCTGGCCTGGCCCCATTGTAGGAATGTTTCTGTATTTTGAGGATTCTACACTGTCATTATTTCCAGTCCTGACACCAGTGCACCAACCAGGATTGGGCACTTTTTTTATCCTGGGTCTTGCGCACCCAACTATCTTTTTTATTTTTGATTTACTTCTGTCCATGATATATTCTATATAGATACAGTCTATTTAGCAGTGTCACCTTGGTGAGATTTTGTGAAAAACAGGGTCCACCCCACAAAGGTACTCACCAACACTTGAGGATGAATTCAATTTCAGCACTACTACTCTCTTTTGCTTGCTGACCTTTCATCTCTCATCAGGACCCCTGAGGATCTTTTGAAGGCTTGCCATATATTCCCATGAATTTTTTTGACCTTATATTTTAAGTAATAGTAACTCACAGGCAAGTAGATTATTTGCATGTTTGCCACCATGAATGAAGGACAAGAGTGTTAAATCAGGGGTGTATGTCACCACAGGGATGGACAAAGTTCCTAAGAAAGATGATATTTTTCAAACATTGTTAACAGATTGCTTTGTGGTGCACCTGTGGCACTTTTCAGGGGCATCTACTAGATTTGGTTGGTATCGTTCAGTCCTCTGCCTGTTTCAACTCCTTCATGAATAATTAACCTGGGTTACGGTGAAAACACCTGATGCTTCAATGTTATACAGCATCTCATTTACTTCTTGTCACTCCAATCAGCCTGCATTCTAGTAAACAGCACTTGGTACCTTTCTTTTTTTAATTTGTCTGGTGCCTGAAATGATTATCCACCTTCTTGGCTGTCTTACAGATCCATTTGCTCCTGCCTTGAAGCAGAAGCTTACTGGCCCATTCACTCCCCTGGGAGGATAGAACTAGGCCGATAAGGGTGGTGAGATCATGCTCTCCAAGAAGTAGGACATTTTTTTTTCTTATATGGTTCCCCCCTCCCATTACCATAAGACAGAGAAACTAAAACTGAAAAGGGTTTTAACCCATTACAGGACATGTGCAAATTCACACAGACACACACACACACACACACACACACACACACACACACACACACACACACACACACACACACACACACACACACACACACACACACACAATGTAAAGTGTATAGATCCTGTTCCATGTGTATGGCCCCTGACATGTATTGTTGCATATTCTTAAGATATTCTTCCCATGTTGGGTCTCATCTGTAACACTTCCTTAATCCTGCAAATGGCATTTAGCAGTATGCACTGTTCTAGGACTTGTTTATATCAGCATTTCAGTTGCTGGAAAAAAATCCATTTTATACACAACTAGGATGATCTGCAGCAACCTGAAAGTCTAGCACCTTCTGAAACATGGCTAAATATATTTTTGACTCAGAAGTAATACACTTGGTTATGATAATCTGTGGTCAGGTAAAAAAATAAAATAGGTCAGGTGATTTTTCATGTACTGCACTGTGACTTTACCTTTTTAGTACCAGAAAGCAGATTCTGTAATCTCTACAAAGATAGTCTAACATGGTCCAACTTAAAGTGAATAAACAAATAAATCCATAATTGTCTGCCTATATATTCTCAGGATGCATAGACCACTTACACAGGATGCCCCCTATGGCCATGAATATAATGTACATTATGGTTGACCAAAATGTTGTACAGAAACTATTACTGGATGACAGCCATCCATGTTTAATGCTCTGTGGTATCACTTAATTGTTAAATATGACAACAACAGTAGAGACAAAATCTGGCTGTTACTGTATGCATACTGGAATGCATCATACAATATCATATTAATAGGTATCATGAGTGAATGCATCAGAGAACACTGCATTTATGTATGAAACCATTCAAAAATACAGAGGCTACTCTGGAAATAAGAGGAATTCTGATATCAAATGCAACAATCATGTTATGTAGCATATAAACTGTTTCTATCTTTTTAGACTAACTAGTCCAGGTAGGCTAGTGGCCTCTGTTTAGGTAAGACCCAAGGTGGGTATTTATGCTAATATGGGAATTTTGGCTAGATCATTGGGGAACTTCAACTGCTCTTCGATAGCAAAAAAAGCATACAGAGACACTGATTTGAGTGATGCTTCCTGTTTCCTGTCTGGGTGTGTTGACAGCTCAGAGAAACAGGAAGAAAGTATGGCTGATGGCAATTCAGAGTTGGTTGCTGATACTGGAGGAAAAAGAGATGTCAGAGGTAAAGGAGTTTGAAGTAGATCGAAGTGAGTCAGTGGCAGAGTTTGATGAAAGTGAGCAGCAGGTCTGGAAAGGAGGACCGGAATGCAGTGATAAGGTAAAGGTGAACAGACCTTTACAAGATTTGGAGTTGCTGTTTCAGAAAAGGTTATTCCAGGGAGAATCACAGGATGGATGTGTTATTACAAACCTCTAGTTGAGAGGGCTGAAGGATGTCTATTTAAGTGAGATGGTTAATCAAAGTGAACTAAAAAGTGAGATGGTGACATCGTGGTGTGAGATCATGAGCAAAGTACAAGAAGAGGAGAGGAAGGGGACTGTGAATGAGAAAAAGTTATATGCGCAGACAGTGAAAAAATGGATAAAAAAGAGCAGAAGGAATAAAAGAGATCACAAGGAAGAAGTTTGCTGTATGATTAAATAATATAAAAGAAAAAAATCTAGAGAGGTATGAAGTATGGGACAAAGTAATTGCACCCTTGGACATTTCCCCAAAGGAAGTAAGAGCTTTTTTACTTATCAATAAAGAATCTTTTTGTGGCATTTTGCTTGAGACAGGGCAATATATGGAGGGTTCTTTTAGACCAATTTGAAAGCAAAAAAATTATAATCTATAATATAATTTATTATCTAGATAGATAAATAAACATGCAAAATAAGTGTGGTTAAAATTCTTTCTTAGAAAGCAAACATATGTGACTTTATAATAAACATATGTCTGTGTACTACAATAGAAAACTGTAACTGTGAAGATCATGGGCAGGATTCACGAAGCCTCTGTGTAAGAGTTATAACTCATACACGGAGGCTGCAGTTAAACGGAGTGATGTCAGCATGCTCTGCATATTCATGACAGCATGCTGAATCACACCTAAGTCTAACACGGTCCGTGTAAGACATTTGAGGGCGTGTCTGTAGGCTGAGCCCTGCAAGCGGACACGCCCCCATAAGTGTAAAGGTGTCCAAAGTAGACACCCACAACAGAGTCCACGGAAATGTGAATAAACACAACACAACACATGCCCCTACAGACTATTAAACATAAAAGAAATCTAAATGAACATGTCATATTTTTTTTAAATAGTAAAAATGTTTAACTGTGAGTGCGCGTTATGCTTGGCGTGCCCAAGCGCAGCTACAGTTAGCAGTCAATGGGAAAGCATATAAGAACTAAATATGCAAAATAAGCCAGGAAGCAATAGCGTAGCAGTAGAGATGCCGGCTACAGAGCAGGCATTCATGGTTCGAGCCCCCACAACACCATTTTTTTTTTCTTGCAAAATAAGCAGGAAAAAAGTCCCTGACACATATGTACACATAAAACCAGAATATATGTAAAATGCAATGAAATAGCCCATTTATATTGAATAAATGTGAGCTAAGAAATGAATAGAAACTGCCAGATGTGCCTATAGCTGAGCTACAGTTCAACAGAGTGAGTGTATGTGCCCATAGATAAGCATTGGTCCAACTGGTGCAAACTGAGTGCCTGTAGCTGAGCAGTGGTTTACCATGCTAAATATATGTGCCCCTAACTGAGCTGAGCGGAATATGCGTGCCGATAGCCAAATGAGGCCTAAAGCAGCGTACCCCATTTGCGCGGAGCTGCGCACCGCGCAAACAAGCTAACCGACGGGCAACGTTGAGCAAGCCGTATCAAAACTGCCTTTACACAGACACACCCCTCAACATGTCTAGACAGTCATGAAAAATAAAAAGCAGTGGCCAGGTTCGAACCCAGGATACTATACACCATAGTCAAGGTACAGAACCACTAAGCCATGACAGCAGTACCTAAAAATGCAATAATAGCTCATATATAGGAATGAATACAAACTACAGCATGACAATGCAGGTTTACTGAAGTTGATACAATTCCAAAATGGCCAATCACAGATATGTGCGGGGAAAAACGGACTATATAAGCCCCATAGGCAGGAATACACAGCATAAACGATTGTAGAACAGACCTGCAGGCAGAATGTCAGGTGTAGGAGACGGTAGTCGCTTTCGAGCGCAGAGGTGGGGTGTTGAGGAGTCCAGGTACATGGCCTGGCTCCTAGTCCACAACCATGAGGCCCAACTCATGCAGGGCCAGGTCCTCTGGGGAGCGTACAGGGCTGAGGCGTGGGACCAGTTGGCTCATGAACTCACCAGTGCCACAGGAATTCCAAGGACAGGTGAGCAGGTCCGTCACCACCATGCGGACCTGAAGAGACGCAAGCAGGACCAACTGAACCTTTGGATCCAGGAGGCCCGGCAATCACCCAACGCCCCACCACTGAGTAAGTAACAATTAATTATGTATGTAGAAAGTTAAACTACCTGAAATTATGGAGATGTGTATTCCAATATTACTTCATTTATATTACAGCTGCAGGTGTCCGTTCTGCGAACCGCAGAGCCTATGCCAATAGGCTGGTGCGGTTGCACCACCAGGCAGGTCAGTAATCCACTACCAGTAACTGTAAAGATATATAAATGTATGACAGTCAGCAAAAGAGTGCAGTGTAGCCAGGAAGGAATTAAATCTGCAAGTAACAGTGTGAAAGTGTATGCAAGTATTGCTTGATTACAACAGCTCCCAGCCTGAAAGTGTAAACTAAACATGAAACTGTCCAACATATATTTTGAAATAAAAATGCCCTGCCTGTAAGAAAATAGTACACAACCTGCAGCAGCATGTAAAGTATAGCTGCAGAAGAGGATGAAATCACATGTGTGAAATATATCCCTGTGGAAATACTGAAACATGACAGAAGTGAGACTGCTGGAAAGAACTGTAATAACCACTGTTAAAACATGTCAATAAAGCCTAGAAGTACCAGTCTGAATAGTAACATGAAAGCAAGTGAGAGAGTGTGAGAAAGTGTCAGGAATACAGCAATACAGTAGTAATACCCCTGAATAAACTATACTGCAGTCAGGACAGAATTAAATGCATGTGAGACTCAGAACCAAACAGCAAAATCTGTTCAAAGTGTTGCTGCATGTGGAATGTGTACCCCAAAATCTGGATATGTTGCTCCCAGTCTGAAATACGCAGATAGGATGATTGTCTGATATACCAAACATCCACACTTGTCTACAAGTATATAAAGCAAAAGTAACAGGATGATGTATCTGAACAAAGCTTGATATGAATGTGTATGAACAGCAATAAAATGTAGATTGATGTTGCAGTAACAGTCCCATCTGCAAGGTGAAGTAGTTAACATATAGGACACTGTAGTTAGAACAGTAGTGTGTATATAACTGTAGCTATTAGAAATGTACAGCATATGTATTTGTATTCGAAGGTGTTAATATTACTTTATTTACCCCACCCTCTAACCACCTATAACCCATTCCACATGAAAATGGTATGTGCAATCACAATTAACACCCCTGGACGTCTGTCCTGTTGGGTCATATATATTTGCATGTCTGTTGATGCATCCGCCCTGTTCATACATCCACACCTGATGGCCTGTTGCCATCAATCAACCCTGCATGTTGTTGGACTGTGTATTGCTGTTCAAATTATGCATGTGTTTTGCACGCTGTTCAATGGTGTGAATATCTGGGTGTTTGGTTAATGGGAATACTAATGCATGCTGTTACAACTAACTGTGAATGGTATTATATGTCACTAACCCAAACTGTCATGACATAATGCAAAACATAGAACGACAGGAAAGGCGGGTTCCAGCGGACCCACCTCTCCCACCTCAGCTGGCGAGTGCACCTGGCACTAGTGCCGAGTCCAGACCCTCCTCCGGTGGCCCTGTGCCACCTGCGGGTGGAAGCACTGCAGGGGATGGGGCTCACCCCCCCTTTGCAAGTGTGGCCGGAGGAGATCCACCACTCACCCTCCGTAGTGTCCGGACTGTGGTGCGTAGGGAGATTCGAGACTCTGTCCTTGAGCCTTTACGCCAGCTCGAGGCACGGGTGGCGCAACTAACGGGCATGCCCATTGCCCCGCCTACACAGCCCCCAGCACAGCCCCGTCCTGGGCAGTGAAGGGACAGTGGCAACTGCCTATGGGTGGGGATATCAGTTCCACTGTTGCCATCTGTGGGCTCATGGGCTCTGGATATCCAAACCTCTGTCCCCGTCATTTGTGTAACCCCCCCACACGTGTCATACACCGCCCCTGTATGCGTCTTGTTTGTCTTGTCTGTTTACCTACCCAGCCTACCTTCCCATCTGAACCAACTTCCTTCACCTGACATACCACTCTTACCTGAAAAAAAGGGCACTCTGTACCCACAAAAAATTACGCCCCATACATAGCTGCCCATTCCGCACACATGTCCACTGGACATGGACCCTATCAATTACAATTGGCTGTACAACAAGTATTAATGTTGTCCTGACACCTCTCCCAGGGGTGGAAGGTTTCAAATGTCACACCAAATTACATACATATGCACAGCTGTTGCTGATGAAGAAATGGGCAGCTATGGGCCTTACCTACATCCCTCCTGCACATCCCAAGCTTGTTTCCCTACTGTCTTACCCTCTTTGTGACCCCTTTTTCACCACTTTCCTGTCTCCCCATTTTCTTTTCTTTCAAAGAAAATAGCGCGGGTGTGCGCCAGAGTAAGCACCGTTAAGCAGTTGTAAGAGGGTGTGCGCGGTGCTAACCGCCAGTGCGCATGCGTGAGCTCCACGCAAACCAGCACTAGCCCGGTTACAACTGCTTAAAAGTGCCTTAGTCACTGTGATTGACAGGTCCTGTACTCAGTTCAAAAGAAAAATAAACTCCCACTGTCAGTCCCGAACCCAGGACCTTGGAAACACTAGTCTGTACACCCTACCACTAAGCCATGACTCTTATACAAACACATTGTGCTAAAATAAATATAACATGTAAAAGTAGGGATGAATGTAAAGGGAATATAGGATGTGTAGTACACAAAGCATGCCATTTCAAATAAATGTCGCAAACAATGGATATCCATAATAGTAGTGTGTGAAAAGAAACAGCCATGCTAGTTGGCAGCCTGTAGATAATAAGGTCAGTTAAAGTACATAGGTATATGTATGCATATGTACATATATATATATATATATATATATATATATATATATATATATATATATAAATATATCTAGATATACTTGTAGGAGTCAAAGTGCATACACACTTGCTACAGGGAACATGAAAGAGAAATGGAGAACTGTGAATATACAACACAGCCTGAAGCATGAGAGAGATACTAACCTTTACAATCACAGAACACTGTCCACAGCATACCAGCATGGTCCCCGCCCACACAATCTGAAAGGGCAACGCCTATCACACATACCCTTTTATAGCACTGACCTGAAATCACAGTGAGAACTGCAATCAGTACACAACCAGCTGTATGCAATTAGCAAATGCTGGCCCTCAATTGGTGCAGAGGCCATCACATGGACCTATGCAAATACCTACAAAAGCATCCAGTGCTAACACTCCCCACATGCAATAAATTAATTGCATTGTCTGGAAGCAGACAGATAGAGGCCGAGAAGTGGAAGAGAGAGAGAGAGAGAGAGAGAGAGAGAGAGAGCACCAAAATAAAAAAAAAAACACTGTGACTCTCCCTACCCTGAAGCTGTCAGCACTGACAGGGATAGCAGCGGCAAGCAGAAGCTGTTGAACGCAACCAGCTGTGACATACAGAGGTAATGCAAAGAAGCAGGTTAACAGTGTGCATACTGTGAACCCTCCAAATGTGTCATCGGTCTGTATCCATAGGTATGTCCATGTGATATGTTGTGTGTACGTAGTTCCAACAAAAGGGGATGACCACACATCACATGTCAAGCAGGCATAGGCCAGGACCCTGGTAGCATGTGTCTATGCGTTGGCCTAGCAATGGCTGTAGTGACTGCTTTGAAATGTCAGCCAGGCCCCAAGCCAGGATCAGCTCATCCCAAAGGCACACTGGCTGGGAACAAGTGTCTGCAGGTACCTGATGTCACTGCACATGCATCCCATACTGCAGTACCCCATAGCGTAGCAGACCAGGCCCATTATGCATATGATGTGGTAATTCCCAGGGTCAGTCGAGGTGTCCCCTTAGTGTTGTGGGACCACTGCTGCTGTATGCCACTGTCCAGGTACATATCCTGTAGCACGGCCAAGATAAACTATCACTGTTACATGCAGTGGTATGTCCCCCAGAGTGCTGGTAGCACACATCCAGGGGGACCACGAGGTCACAGTGATGCTGTGTGTTCTCCTCCGCTGAGGGTGGCCCTCACCTGGACATGTGCGATGATAGGGAGGTTACACCCAGCTGTGATAAATATCCGAAAGGTGAGGGAGAGGGAGGGGGGATATGTGCACCGAACATGTCTGCAGGAATGTTGCCAATATGCGTGTGTTTGGTGAATGTTAAGTAGGTGTGGACTAATACAGAGCATATCCGAGGCATGTGGTCGGTATGTGTAACATAACTGAAGAAGGCCTTGTGGTCATCCACAGTGTTTGTGTCTATTACCCTCTCAGAGTAGGCTGTGGCTGTAGTTACGACGGACTGTAGCGTAGTACCAGTGCTGACCACAGATGCCTACCCTTAATGTGAATGTGCTCTGTCCTGCAGTAGCCCCCTGCTATTGTTATACAATCTGCCTCTGTCTGGGGTCCACTGGACAGGATGCCTAACCGTTGTGCATAGGGTCCAGGTTAGACATGTGTGTGCAAGTGTCATGCAATCCGCAGCATGTCTGTGGTAAGCATTTGCAAAGGGGTCAGCAGTGTGGCTTGTGGCTTCCACTGGCCCAGTGTGCTGCATGGATACCATCCCAGTCCCAGCAAGTAAATAACTGTCTAACCACATACATATCAATGTAGTCTACTATACTGGTGGTGGTGGTGGGATATGTATATCCAGGCCGTGTAATGTCTGTCCACAGCAGAGTAGTGGATGGTGTCCCACATACAGTACCTTGGGATGGACCCCCAGAGTGAGGTTGTGCATAGCACCTGTCAGTGTGTGCTGACCGATGGGGCATGCTACTACGTAGTGTGGAATGTGGCAGGTATTGTTGCACAGGTATTGGCTGAGCACTGATATCTGGCCATGTACCTGTGTATCCACCACGACACACACACATGCAACATATGGGAGTAGTAGTATATCACTACACATGCATAACATGTATAGTATGTGTGCCATACATTGCTGACATGGTCTGCTGATATCCTGTCTGTGTTCTCTTCCAGGGAGATGGCGCGACAACGTAACCCTGCCTACTCCATTGCAAAGGATGAGGAGATCCACCAGAGCCTGGTGCGGGTGTATGACATCCTGTTTTCCTGCACCAGTCAGAACCAGCAGGAGAGGGCCGCACTGTGGCAAGACCTGGTCCATAGGGTAAATGAAACTGGCACGCATAACAGGACATATGAGCAGGTACGACATCACTGCAGTGATTTAATCCGAAGTGTCTGGCAGCGTGCAGCAGATATCCACAGGCAACAGGTCGCCACAAGAGGTGGGGTGGCCACACATCCCCCCTCACCAGACTGGAGGGGCTACTCCTAAGTGTTGTGGCTCCAGCCCCGGAACACCAACAGCAGTACACCTGCATTATGATGGAGGCTGGTTCCACACAGCAGCACAACATGGAGCGTGCAGGTAATATGCCATATGTACACCTGACTGTTCTGTACACTGTATCATATGCAATATCAATGGGACAGATGTGCCCACTAACATTAATCTCATCCTTTCTGCAGGTCCCTCCAGGGTTACAGAGAGACAGGCCATCCATGCTGGTGAGTGTGTTTAACATAACCTATAATAGTCCTGATAATGCTAGTAACAGTAGTGTAACTCAGTAGTGCTCTGTGTGTATACTGCAGGGTGTGCATGTGTGCATGTGTGCAGGTGTGTCAGTACCCATGTGTGCACGTGTGCAGGTGTGCCTGTGTCCAAGTGTGCATGTGTGCCTGTGTCCACGTGTGCATGTGTACATGTGTGCCTGTGTCCACATGTGCATGTGTGCATGTGTGCCTGTGTCCATGTGAGCATGTGTGCATGTGTGCCCGTGTCCACGTGTGCATGTGTGCCTGTGTCCATGTGTCCATGTGTGCATGTGTGCATGTGCGCATGTGTGCATGTGTCCATGTGTGCATGTGTGCATGTGTGCATGTGTCAACGTGTGCATGTGTGCATGTGTCCACGTGTGCATGTGTCCACGTGTGCATGTGTGCATGTGTGCATGTGTGCCCGTGTGCATGTGACCACGTGTGCATGTGTCCACGTGTGCATGTGTGCATGTGTGCATGTGTGCCCGTGTGCATGTGTCCATGTGTGCATGTGTGTATAAGTGCATCACTGGTAACAATGTCTGGAGAATGTAAACTGTGTTTCCTGTCTCCATCCCACAGGTTCTGGGGCTGCTCTGGTGACCTGCAGCAGGGAACCTGAATCCTGTGCCATGGCTACTGGTAATGATGATATATGTGTAATGGTACAGGAAGGTGTGTCAGGGTCTGCCATTTGTCAGCCAATTGACAGTACACAGCTGTCAACCCCATCATTGCACACAGTCATCCTGCCTATACATCCTATGTCACCATTGTCCCTAGGTGATGGACAGAATACAGCGGGCATAGACCAGGGTAATGTGGTACCTGTGGCACATGCGTCCCCACACAGCAGCCATGGGCAGGGTCCTCCGATGGTACCACACAGACAGTTGCCCATGGGTCCTCGTGGGAGCATCCATGGGCGTACTGCCTCTGGCTGACGTGCCCAACGAGGTCTGTCAACCTCAGCGATGTTTCGGACTGTCATGCAGGCTCAGTCACATATGGAAAGGTACACCAGACAGGGTCTGAGGGAGCTCAGAGCATGCCGCACAGCCATGACAGACAGTATGCTTGACATTGTGGATGCTATCCGTAACTTCACCGATGTCATAGACAGACGTTGTGGGGACATCTTACAGCAGTTCCACAACCAGATGTCCATGAGCCAGGGCAGTGGTGGGCGTCTGCGGTGTCGATGTGGCTGTATGCCAGCAGCGGCAGCAGCTGGCAGTCAGCGCGGACGGCAACAGGCTTGTGCACGCCCCCATAGTGCCAGCAGCAGCCCCAGCAACGCTGGGTCTGTGCTGTCATCGGAACGCCCCAGGAGACCACGTGCGCGTGGCTCTGGACAGTCCCAACAGGGACATGTGTCCAGTCAACACACTCCCGCTTCTGATGACAGTACCCAGTCAGGCGTTGTACTGGATACGGTCCGTAGCACCCCTGCCAGGCACAGGTACCGTGTCCGTGCACACAGACACTGATCTGTATGGCCTGCCAGGTGCAGTCTGTGGCTGACCACAAACCCCTGTATATGACAGCCATGAGGTGGAAATGTGTGCGTGCATACACACATGCGGAATGTCAACACTTAGGGCAACCACATACACGCACACGCACACACTGCAGCAACACTGGCCCACCCTGTACTGCTGCCCCTCACCAACAAACATACACACACATGTCAATTGGTGGTATCAGTGGCTGACTCAGGCATACCTAATCCACACCCTGTGCATATGATGACACTGTGCCACCTCCTGCAATCTCCAACATCATTGCAGGAACAGGTAAACACGTTGCTGATGCACAGGGTGACTACATAGATGTGTATTATTAGTATCATGTTGGTAACAGTACAGTGTGCTGCTATGACTGTGTGTGTACCCCAGCATGCCTGCTGTAGTAACTGTATGAATGTCATGAATTGTTATCTGCACCCATAGTACATACCAAAGCATAACAGCTGCACATAATTGCATGCCGGTGGTAAGGTTGTCAACAGATAGCCGCATACATGGGTAGCACAGGGGGAATGCTAACGCAAGTAGTGATATGCAATGGTGGACATGTACAGTAATGGTGTCAAGATGCCCACAACAACTATGCCATGTGTATGTTCACGCATCTAGATATGTGTGCAGTACCAATGTTGTCCAGACCACAAATAAGTATGACATAATATCGGTTCCACCATGGCCATCTGTGCTGCGTATTCATGGGTACATGTTGACAGTGCCTACATATATGCATTGTGAATTACTGTTAGTGTTACCCCTTCTTCGTTGTATGATGCAGTACTTGTAGCCCTGTGTACTGTAGCCTTGTATGCATGCATGTTCACCTGGGGTCCCCTGGAACACTGCTTACACCTGCAATGCAGGGTTACAGTGCTTCTGTAGACTGCTACTGACATCTGCATAGCGTACCATATGTATGTCAACCTTACACATGACAGAACGGCACTGTCTGTCCTGTGCACATGTAAGTAGCATGTGACACATTGCACACGTCTTACCCGGCCTATACCCACGTGTGCAGTCATATATGTCAGTGCTATGAGACAGAGGCAGTCCACCCACACATACACACCTTCAGTATGTTGTTCCCCATTGGCCCTATGTGTTGGTACTCACCATGGCAATCACACTACTAGGGTGGCATGTCCAAAGGTAACCTGTGAATCGCCTCTATGGTCCAGTCATGGTTTATGTGGGTCATGTGTCATTGTCACAGCTGCCACATGTATGCAGTCAGCCATCACCCTTGGCCAGGTATATACAACACATGTGTGGGATGCCACCACACAGCCAGTCTGGGGACCGGTCTCTCTGAACCCAGTGATGCCATACCCTGTCAGGTGGCATGTCATATATACATTACAGGACAAGCGTCAGACCCAATCCCTGCCGCTACTAATGATAATACCCTGAAGACGTTCCTGATAGCTTTGACCAGTCCTTTACTGAGACAGTGCAGGCCCTAGCTTGCCGACTACCTCCTAGCTCCCCTGGTCCCGAAAGCAGCACCCCTAGAAAACTACGTGCGTCCAGCTGCCAACCAGTCACCACTTCACATCTCCGTACCTCGGTTGTAACAGTGAAACCCACTACACTGTGTGCCGATCAACACCCTGCCGAGTACCTATCAACACCAGATGATGCCATTGCTTACCCCGTCTCAAAGGTAATCAAAGGTACTATGTCAGAATCTAACATTCCCACCATCTGTAAAATGTCATATGTAATCCCACTTCACACAGGAGGCAGCTCTACTGACGTCTCCACTGATAGGCCAATAGCTATACACTCTCCACTTGCAGAGGTTATGGTGACTTTCGACATAGACAAGTCATGCACCGCCTAGTCCAACACTGCAGTATGGCAGACACTCAGCATGGCTTACGTTCTCATCACAGCACTCCGTCAGGCTTCCCAGCCTTTACTAACACCATAAGCCATACCTGCAACATCAATGATATATCCACAGCCCTCTGTTTGGATAACTCAAAGGCATACGATATGGTTGATCACCAACTTGGACTCTGCACCCTGCACAGACTGTCTAGATACTGGAGCCTTCCAATGGTGTCAATCCTACCTGCATGGTCAACAGCAGGCCGGCCTCTGGCAGACCAAACCCTCTAACCATCTACCAGACACCCTCAGAGTACCACAAGGCTCTATCCTAAGGCCCTTGCTGTCCTCCATCGTCATTAACGACCATTATACTGTCATCCCAAATGCCAGCTGTATCCAATATGCTGTATACCCTACTCTGATCTGCTCAGCCACATCTCCAGTACAGTTATGTTCAGCTACCCAGACCACCTGTAATACAATAGCAAACTGGCTTCCTGAACATCGTCTGATCCTACATCCCAGTCACACTGGACTGCTGTTATTCCACAAACACGTATGTCTACCACGTTCACCGTTACCATAACAACAACCGATGGCACAATACTCTACCCTGACCCATCTCAACAACTATTAGGTGTCATCATAGACAATAACCTCACATGTGACATACATGTTAACCAGATTAGCCAAGCCATCAATAGAAAGCTAGGGTCACTTTACAGAATTAAAGCCTTCCTAGCCCCTCCAGCTAGAGGTGCCATAGCTCACTCACACCGTGTTGCAGCCCTTCTGTATGCATCCCCTCTACTCTCACATATGAACAAGACTGTCCTTAACAAGCACTGGATTTGCTACAACCACATTGCCAGGCTTGCCACTGGCCCGCCTGGTAGGACACATCATTGCATCAATCTAAATCAGCTTGTTTGGCTTGCAATACCCAGCCTAATACAGTATAACCAAATGATTATGGCCTATAACATCCTGTATAATCCGGACAATACTCCTGCACTTAAATTACACTCACCCCCTATAACAATCCTAGACCGCTTCGAGCCTCTAACATTGTACTGCTTTGGACTAGCGAGTCTATTAACACAGCTGGTGATTCTGTCTTTGCAAACCCTGTACGTAGATCCTGGAACCCACTTCCAGCTGATATTACCCTAATGTCCACCTTAGTTCATTCAACAGTAGACCCAAACAACCTTTGTCATGTAACTGGCTATGTCAGTGTATCAGGCCTGGCTAACTTGGATGTGTAACCTGTGTGAACCACTGTACTGTGTAAATACAATGTAATCCTGGCTTGTGCTCAGGTCTGACATTAACCTGTGGAACATGTTGGACCTGCTTACTTATGTAATCTCTGTTCATAATCTGTTTGTACTATGTCATGCTAGTATTTTCTAATGCTGTATCTGCTACCCTCGTAGGCCTACCCTGGGAATGGACATGCATCCAGTTGGGCTATCCCAGTCAACATATGTAGGACCAATAAATGTATCAATACATGATATTACAGTGACAACAATACCAGGCAGACATTGCCACACACTGACAGCATGCTGAACACACTGGGGCATACGTAGGGACTCAGACTAGCAGCCTGCCTGTGCATCACACACCTCCGCAGCTGGCACACAGGCATATGTTCCGTCGGAACCCAGCACATGCCACACATGGCACGCACATCCCCTGTACCGCACACCCACAGCCTGTAGGGCTACACAACACACCTGCTATAGACGTGTCAGGTACCTGTCATGTGTGCTGCACTGGGGTCCCGCTCAACAGGCTGTATCTGGTGAAGGGCACAGTGATATGACTCAGGGGCACTATGGTCCACCACAGCACACATGCATACAGGTCAGACAGAGGCATGGACAGATATGACTCACTCATTGACCATGCCAGTGTGGCTGCCTGGGACATACCTCCCTGGACTACGTGATAGGGAACATAGAATGGATCTCTCAGCATTTGGCACAGGCCAGTATGAGCCTGATATTAGTTGCCAACATACTCTCCCCAGGTATTCTACCACTATATGTGGGAAGGCTGTTGTATGTCTACATTATGCTCAGTCTCCACTGTCATTCATAGGGTATCCACTGGCTGTCAACGTGTGCTTACATGCTAGGGAAGCCACATTGCTGTTCATGGGTCATCTTGCACGTGACACACATGGCCCGATGTATACTGGCAAGGCTCCTTGGTACACACATACTGCCTTATGCTGCAGGACATGGTTTACATAGCGACCTCCGTGGGTATCACACAGGTTAGGACACTGACAGTGCTGCTACACAACTACAGCAGTGTACACCGGAGGATGCATGCACGGACACTGCCCTCAGCACGGTGAACCGCAGTGTCTGTGCAGTACCAGATGCATGAGTCATGGCTCACAGGTGTTACCCATCACTGACAGGCTATGCCCTTACCATGCCTGTCGTCCCCTACACATGTACCACACATGGATAGGGGTGTGGTATCCCGAGTCAACACAGATACACACACCTCCAGGTTGTTGGCACAGCACAAACCATCAGGGCCTACTCAGGTGCAGCTGACAGTGTGTCAGAATGCCATCTGGTCCATAGCATGGCACACACAACCCTCACATACACAGGAAGACCACCTATCCTCCATAACAACAGCGGCAATATGACAGTCCCATGAACTGTGTTTATAAGGCCATACTGCATCCAGCCGAACATTGTGTGTGAGCATTGCTGTAGCTACAACACTCTAGTTGATGGGTTCACAGCATGTGGTCACCGAAATGCAGTGGAATGACATGTTACCACTACCACAACAGGTGGGAACATACAGCACCTGTACATTGACTACATGTACACTATATGGGCCAGACCAGATGTGTATCCCCTGCTGTAGGTCTTTCACCATAGACACCCACACTGTCTAGGGACATATCACGTGCGGACCCTGCACAGCAGGACACACAGTCATATTGGTATACATTGCTAATACCATTTATCCACACAAAGCATGTGTCAGACATGGTAACTACTGCGGCTCACAGGTATTTCTGTGTATGTGTCACACACATACATCATGTGTGCAATGCCATTGCTGGGTTAGGCAATGGCATGCATTGGAATGTACACACACCCGCACAAGGTCATACTGTGTGACACAACCACACGCGATAGTTGTGGGTTACCCAAACATACATATCTGTACTCTGACAATGGTAATAGACACAGTAGCAGAGCACACTATTGGCATTACTAGCCAACTAGCCCTGTCTGGCTGTGCTGATAGTGTGGTGACATCCCCTGTGTTTACTGGTGGGGTATGCAGCATCTGGTGTACAGTATTATTTGCCAAAAGGATCTGTACCCTCACACTTGCATTTACACACACCCTACTACCCCCACACACATGCAAACGTGCCATATGCAGGATTCATTCCCCTACCTACCTATGTCATGACACGTGGGAGGGACGCATTAGCAAAGCGCACTGTTCGGTTTACTACATAGTTCCTCGTCTCTGGATATACTTACAGGGTGCTGACAACATCAGTACTTTGAAAGGGTAATGTGCATCAGGTGGTGTGATCACCTGGTTGCCAAAACTAACATGTCTTTCATACGGACATGCACACACACACATGTATGCACAGGTTTCAAATCCCTACGTAATGACATTATGATACACAGGGGAAACACATTAGCAGAGCGCGCTATTTGCATTACTGGGAGCCTTCCCTTCTCCTGCTGTACCTATACGGTGCTGACATCATCTGTGTTAAGAAAGGGGTGTGTGCATCCTGTAGTGTGTTCTCCCATCTGGCAAAAGGAACATTTCCCTCATACATACCTGCACACACACAATCCAGGTGGTGTGATCACCTGGTTGCCAAAACTAACATGTCTTTCATACGGACATGCACACACACACATGTATGTACAGGTTTCAAATCCCTACGTAATGACATTACGATACACAGGGGAAACACATTAGCAGAGCGCGCTATTCACATTACTGGGAGCCTTCCCTTCTCCTGCTGTACCTATACGGTGCTGACATCATCTGTGTTAAGAAAGGGGTGTGTGCATCCTGTAGTGTGTTCTCCCATCTGGCAAAAGGAACATTTCCCTCATACATACCTGCACACACACAATCCAGGTGGTGTGATCACCTGGTTGCCAAAACTAACATGTCTTTCATATGGACATGCACACACACACATGTATGTACAGGTTTCAAATCCCTACGTAATGACATTACGATACACAGGGGAAACACATTAGCAGAGCGCGCTATTCGCATTACTGGGAGCCTTCCCTTCTCCTGCTGTACCTATATGGTGCTGACATCATCTGTGTTAAGAAAGGGGTGTGTGCATCCTGTAGTGTGTTCTCCCATCTGGCAAAAGGGACATTTTCCTCATACATACCTGCACACACACAATCACCCCCCCCCCTCCAAACACACACACGTGGCATCTGCAGGATTCAAACCACTACCTAACTATGTTCGACACATGTGACAGATGCATTAGCAGAGTGCGCTATTTGCATTACTGGGAGGCTTCCCTTCTCCTGCTGTACTTATAGGATACTGACATCATCTGTGTTAAGAAAGAGGCGTGTGCATCCTGTAGTGTGTTCTCCCAGTTGGCTAAAGGAACATTTCCCTCTCACAGCCTTTCACACACACAAACCCCACTCACCTACACACACACTGAGCATTTGCAGGATTCGAACCCCTACCTAACTATATTATGACACTTAAGGGCGACGCATTAGCAGAGCGTGCTATTCGCATTACTGGGAGGGTTTTTTTTCTCCTGCTGTACTTATTGGGTGCTGATGTCATCGGTATTTAGAAAGGGAATGTGCATCCTGTAGTGTGTTGTCCTATTTGCCAAAAGGGACATTTCCCTCACACACACTACCCCCCACAAACAGGCACACACACTTGCCATTCATAGGATTCAAACCCCTATCTAACTATGTTATAACACTTGAAACAAACGCATTAGCGGAGCGCGCTATTCGCATTACTGGGAGGTTTCTTTTCTCCTGCTGTACTTATTGGGTGCTGATGTCATCGGTGTTTAGAAAGGGAATGTGCATCCTGTAGTGTGTTGTCCTATTTGCCAAAAGGGACATTTCCCACACACACACACTATCCCCCTCAGACAGGCACACACACACTTGCCATTCACAGGATTCAAACCCCTACCTAACTATGTTATGACACTTGAGACAGATGCATTAGCAGAGTGCGCTATTCACATTACTGGAAAGTTTATTTTCTCCTGCTGTACTTATTGGGTGCTGATGTCATCGGTGTTTGGAAAGGGAATGTGAATCCTGTAGTGTGTTGTCCTATTTGCTAAAAGAGACATTTCCCTCACACACACTACCCCCCTCAGACAGGCACACACACTTGCCATTCATAGGATTCAAACCCCTACCTAACTATGTTATGACACTTGAGACGGACGCATTAGCAGAGCACGCTATTCGCATTACTGGGAGGTTTCTTTTCTCCTGCTGTACTTATTGGGTGCTGATGTCATCGGTGTTTGGAAAGGGAATGTGCATCCTGTAGTGTGTTGTCCTATTTGCCAAAAGGGACATTTCCCTCACACACACTACCCCCCTCAGACAGGCACACACACTTGCCATTCACAGGATTCAAACCCTTACCTAACTGTGTTATGACACTGGAGACGGACGCATTAGCAGCGTGCGCTATTCACATTACTGGGAGGTTTCTTTTCTCCTGCTGTACTTATTGGGTGCTGATGTCATCGGTGTTTGGAAAGGGAATGTGCATCCTGTAGTGTGTTGTCCTATTTGCCAAAAGGGACATTTCCCTCACACACACTACCCCCCTCAGACAGGCACACACACTTGCCATTCACAGGATTCAAACCCCTACCTAACTATGTTATGACACTTGAGACGGACGCATTAGCGGAGCACGCTATTCACATTACTGGGAGGTTTCTTTTCTCCTGCTGTACTTATTGGGTGCTGATGTCATCGGTGTTTAGAAAGGGAATGTGCATCCTGTAGTGTGTTTTCCTATTTGCCAAAAGGGGCATTTATCTCCCGCAGACTTACACACACACCAACCACACTCACACGCACACACACACTGAGCATTTGAAACCCCTACCTAACTATGTTATGACACTTGAGACGGACGCAGTAGCAGAGCTCGCTATTCGGATTACTGGGAAGTTACTTTCCTCCTGCTGTACTTATAGGGTGCAGACATCATCTGTGCTTAGAAAGGGGAATGTGCATCCTGTGGAGAGGCAGACACCAAGCACACTCTGGCTAAGCTGTCATTCCCTAGGGCAAACGGCCTACTGTTGACCTCTACACCCATATGTTTAATTGTCAAATGCACATTATTTGTTGCTGATAGACTGTTTGCACATCTTTATTGCCATAACATTCCCTGTTTGTATGAACAACTTGTGCATCTGTGGAAGATGTTTGCATATGGGAGGGATCCACTATATCACGTATGTCTCTGTAGTCATCTAGCTGTGTGCACTGGGCAGACTGCTATAATGTGGTTGGTTCCTGGATTACAACATAACAATACCAGCTATGTGTGTCCAACTGCTACACCGAGATTTGGCCTAAGTGTGTGAGCATGCCCAGTTCAGCCTTCCCATGGCATGTTGTCAATGTGTGTGAGCATGCCCAGTGTGAGCATTCCATATGTTGGACTCTGCAGCCCACCACATTTGTGGATGGGTGTGAACTTCAACAACTATCACCCATTTATGGTTGTGTGTTGTGTGTCATGTTGTGTAGTTACGGTACAACTGCTTTGTGTGTGAACACAACAGGGTTATACTGTGCCTGCAGTGTTTGCATGGGATACTTTGCATACAGTTGTCAACATCCTTTCACACTGACCTAACACTGTAGTACTGTATAGTGTTCTGGTAGTACTTTGACTGTGGTGGGCAGTATCCTAGGCTTTACTGCTATCACTGCTTTACATTTCGATAGTGGGCACAACAGCCTGGTTATGGGCCAGTTGTGTACATCTGACCATGTTGCATTCTGTTCAGATATGAACTACTTAAACCAGGCTTGTCTGACATTGGTAGTGTATTCCACAACATAGGTGTACATTTGCAAACACTAGTGATGTGCCCTAGTCCATTTGTAATGCTAGTTGGGGAGTATGTTTGTCCTTCAACACACATTGTAAGTGGAGTTTGCCATGACATATGTCATGGTTAGTATACTGTGCCTCTGTCTACCTGTGACATGACAGTGGTACCCAGGTTAAATCTACCATCTCCCATCCACTCATCTGGATTCCTATTGAGGTAGATTGATATGTGACTCTATGGGTAGCCTGTGCTGGGGGTGGCTTCTGTGTTATGGAGCACGCAGTACAGCTTGTCCTATGTAAGTCAGTGCTGGGGTTCAGGTCTCTCATGTGCATAGCTCACTGCCATTCAGATTGTGCAAGGTGCAACATGTTTATTGATGCCAGCAACACAAGCAACACATGGCATCTGGGCAAGCTCTTTGATACTCCTGATGAGGTACTGTTGGGGACTTTACAGTTGCTGGAGGTGTCTGCTGAGGTACATCCCACAGGGGCGATTGTAGTCAATTGTACCGCTGATGATGGATGACTGCAGAGCCACAATGACCTCCCCTTATCTAGATCTGACAGCCTTCGTGATTAGGTGGGTATATGGTATGTTCCTGTAAACACTACAGCACATGTTTGTCCAATGCAGGATATCTATCACCTTGTGTCCCCAGGTCTCTCATTACATGTTGACTACATAATGGGTTAACACATATGTGGTAATTGGTGGGCACTTACTGTATATCCACGGGGTTGACTATACACGTTTCTGCACTTAGCTTGCTGACATGGCTATGGCACCGGTTGTCTGTTTCTATGTGGCCCTTTTGTGGGATGCTTGTGTCAGCTGATGGATCATATGTGGTGAGCAGTTTGTAGTCCTCTGCAACCATGTTTGGACACAGTCCTTCCATGTTTGCCTGTACCTATGGGACATATATACCAGACGGGGGAGATCCCAGGACGAAGCCTTGTGGGATGCCAGTTATATCTGTTTTGTAGTCTGACATGGCTGCAGCATGTCTGACCATGTCTGTTCTGTCCTTGGTCTGGTTTGCAACCCCTCTACTGACATGTGGGTTTATATTTAAGCTGGTGAGCCTATCTATGATGAACACGTAGGGTATTGTATAGATGCCTTTGCAAGGTCCAGATACACTGTGTGGAGCACATTGCCCTCATCAATGACCTTACTGGCTGTTTCAATTGAGTCAAACATGGTTAGGGGCAGGATCTGCACTTGGGTGGGCCACACTGGGTTGGGTCCAGTGTCAGTAGGTCCCCAATATCTTTATGTCTGTGGTACATGCTGATCCTTTCCATAGCTGTGCAAACTGAGCTTCTCAGGATTCTGGGGTGGTACTATTCAGTATCCATTCAGGCAACACCTTTGTTGGGAAGGACCACTGTTGTTGTACACTGCTCTTTGGGTACATATTCTGTGGTAAGGCTGACATTGAACAGTAGTGTGGTTTTGCATTCCATTCATCCTGGAGTCCATGTTGCACTAAGCCCAGGACAACATCTCATACCATTGCTGCTGTGTGTTTTGCTTTGTAGATGTTGGCTGTTACCTCAGCATCTGCAATGTCAGGGGGCCAGCAGTCTGCTGGGATAGATATTCTGCATTCGGGGGTTGCACTGCACCTGTCAGGATGTATGTTGGCAGTATGTGTGTGTGTTTGTGATATTTGTGTGATTCAGGGCATATCTGTGAATTCCCAACATGGTTCCTACCATCAGTTGTGAAGGCCTTGGGATTATCCTTAGTGTCCTGTACAATTTGTATCTTCATAGGTTCATAGGGTCATACTAGGCTATCCACCCTGGGCATTTGTTAGCCTAGCCAGAGTGTGTGTGGCTTTTGACACCCCTTGCTATGTGCATATTATGGCCATTGATGTTTTGCTTGGCTGTGCCTCTGTCTGGACATGACACAGTGAAGACCCCCAGTGTAACTCTACAATCATCCATCCACTTGGCAAGATTCCTGTTGAAGATTGTCAGTGAGGGGCTCTGCCTATCATGGGATGGGATTCTGGTCCAGGGTGTGGGGAGCCTCTGGAATATGTATCTGTCCCACCAGCACATCCTATTTCATTATTAGTTGAGGTTGACATCTCTCCCTCTCACAGCTCCAATGGCTTTGTGTTTTCTAGGGTGGGGCATGTCCATTACTCCTGTGTTGGGCATGGCCTCCTACAACAGGCATGCAATGCCTCTGTGTAGGCCGTATGTGACTGGATTCAGCTGGGGTGTCTACAGCCAGGCAGCATATGACATGTATTTGTGACCCTTTATCCTATTGGTGAGGTACCTTTGAGGTCTTTCTAACTGCTGCAGGTGTCAGGTAAGATACATCCCATATGAGGCATTGTACTGGATTATGGGTGTGATTGGAGAAAGGTATAGGGGCACAATGACCTCTGTTGCCGTAGATGTGACTCCTTTCCTGCTACAGTGTCACATGTAGACAGTCTTCCTAGCCACATTGGCAATGTGGGTGTCACATAACAGGTTACTGTCCACGTGTGTCCCTAGGTCCCTGGTTCCTCTTTCTATACATACTGGTTTACCACCTATGTGGTAATTTGTGGTACCTTGTTTGTTATTTGGTGGGACATTCATACTGTCCATTGTCTTCAGGACGGCTGGGTGGGGTTATTGTGTGTGAGGGTGCGTAGCACAGCAGTCTTGCCTACAGTTAGTTGCACATGTGTGTACTCCAATGCCTTGTGCATTGTCAGTTACCTGGACGTATGGGTGTCTGTGCTGACTAGGATACTCACCCTCCTTTTATGTTTCGTTCCAGGGTTTGGGGCCATGACACATGATACGTGGTATAACCTGGTAGTGCTGGTGTGCTGTCAGGAGGCTTGCAGCAGGATTCTGTCACTGCACAGACATCGATGTTCTCCATTCTGGGGATGGCCTCGGGAGCATGCATATTGGGGTGTACACATCTGGCATTGGTCAGCATTTCCCTTATGTTTCTTCCCACTTATGTTTTGTAGGGTGGTGGGACAGTCTTTTCAGCCTTGCCTACGAAAGGCTCTATGGAGGTGGCAAAGGCCTTATCCAATATTCAGATGCCCAGGGGTAACAGGTGCAGGCCATCCCAAGGACAGCTGCATGGCTTGTCAAGCATGACATCCCAGGCAGACAGACATTGCATCCCCTTGGACTAACACCAGTAAGTGTGCCACTTGCTATGACTGATCATTCCGTGTTTGTACTGTGGCATTACTCTTGTAAGGGTAGGATGCTGCGAACGGTGAGTGTCATACCGGCCTGGACTACATAATCAGATAGCTCATCTATGTCTCTTTTCCTGTAGTCTAGGGTGGTACATCTCAGGTCATTCACACCAGCATGGACTATGACTGCATCATATTTCTACTTGCTTTGGAGTGACCTACATACTTCTGTTATGTGGCATATTGTGGCAGCCTACAGGCAGCTTACTGTACCCTTTCCCTTGTTCAGTCTGGTGTGCAGGACAGTGGTGTGTCTGACTATGGAGTCACCTATTACAACTGTATCAGGCATGTTGTTTCTCCTTCTGGCCTGTGACTGTTTGGCACACCAGCTTTGTGTGCTATGTGTTGCATGTGCTATGTTTGGGGGCTGTTTGATTGGGTGTCTGCTTTAGAGGCCTCTGTTGGTGTGCTGTGTTTCTAATTTGTGCCTCTGGGAATGTTTGTCTGTGTTTATGTGTTTGGTTTGCAGTTGTGATAGGTCTATGTGGGACTGTGTTTGTGGTGTGTGTGGTTACCTTCTCCTACTGACTGGTTTTGGGAGTACTGGGTTGAGGGAGCTCAGCCTCCTGTTTGGATGGATGGTTGCATCTCTCACATATTTTTGTATTTCTTGGGTGGAGTTGGGGTTGTCTGTGTACTTGGGCCAGGTGTGACATTGCCTCGGGATTCACAGATTCCACTTGTTGTGGCTGGCCTTAGTGGATTGCATGTGTGGACAGATGTTATTGCCATACTACTGATCTGTGCTTACTTCATTGTTTATGTTTGCTCTATCATGTAGTAGCTTCCTCGTTCTCTTGCATGTTTTGGTTATGGGTGGTGTCCACCATGCCAGATATAGGCACTGTGTCTTGTTTTAATTTAGGACTGCATAATCCAAGCATTCCTGGCAGTGTTCATGGAATGGCTGTATTACAGGTTCTGTGGTGTGGCCCATATTTTGCACCTGCACGGACCTTTAATGGATTCCACATCAGTTTGGAGGGGTGCAGATATTGCTGAACACATGTTTTCCACTGTGGTTTCCCGGCCAGGGACTGTGGTCAGGTTTTGGATATCCAGTGTGATTACTCTATGGTCTAGTTTTACCAGTGAGCAATACACTTCTCATCTTGACATCCAGTACCCATGTTGCTGATTATCACATCCGGTATGCTTACCCCTCTTGTGGGAGTGGTACGTTGTTCCTGGGCCTTTTGGTTTGTGGATTCTATGAACCTTTGTCCGACACTGTTGGAGCTAGTATAATGTTCCAAGTCTATATGTCTGGGTATTTGCAGTCACCCAATATAATGTGGGTTGGAGGACTTGATATATTCATGTATTCCAGCATAGGCCAGATGCAGTTCCTGGTGTTGGGACAGTAGTCTGTAGCAGGCTATAAACTGGGGGGCAGTTTTAGCCACTGTTACTTGAGCATGGCTAGTCCATGCTGCTTTTTATTGTGGTACTGACATGGGGGTGTGGTTATCCTTGCCAATTCTTGCTAGTCACCCTCCTTTTGTAGCTTGTTCCAAGTTTTGCAGCTGTACAGCACAGTATGGGGTGTAACCTGGTAGTGTTAGGGTGCTGTTGTTGGCCTTGCCTCAGTTTTCTGTTACAGCACAGTTATCAACATTCTCCATACTGGGTGAGTCCAGACTGCATGCATCTTGCTGTTTCAACTTATCCATTATCTTATTCTTATCCCTTCTGGTACCTATGGAGATAGGTTTGTCTTTTGAGCCTTACCTATTCAGGGCACACTGTGGGTGACGACAGCCTTTGCCAGTATCCATACGGCCTGCACTGATAGGTGCACGCCACTCCTAGCGGGTGGTGCATCATGTCATGCTCAGCATGTCATCCCAGATTGGCACACATTGGGTCCCCTTTGACTAACTGCGATACTTCAGTCAATTGTTGCACTTGATCATCTCGTTGTCATGTTGTGGCATGATGCTTGGTGAGGATAGGATGTTAGTCAGGGTCCACAGGTGTGCATATAGTACTTGGTGTTACATTACTTGACACATAGCATTCATGCCTCAGGTGGTGCAGCAGGGCTGCCTCTGTCGGATGCGCATATTAAACTTCCCTGTACATGTTTGAGAGCAGGTTGTGTCATGTTAGGCATCCCTGTTACTATATGAGTGAGTCAGAGAGGGGTATCATTCCCAAGGTTCCTACTGTGCCAATGTATGTGCTATGCGTTGCCTCTTTGCTAAGGCCAGGGCATACTGGGCACGCCTCCTTCTGCCTACTGGGGCAGGCTCAGGTTGTTCCTTCTCCGAGTCACGCTCTGCCTTTGCTGGCCTTGGCAATGGTGGGGGGTTGTTTGGCCCGGCCCTATGCTGGTCCTGCTGCAGCTGTTTTCGCAAGATCATATTATGTAGCATAGCACATACCATGACAATTTGGGTACATGTAGTTGGTGTGTACTGCAAGGCTCCACCAGATGTGTCCAGACACCAGAACCATGACTTGAGCAGCCCAAACACACGCTCTATCACATTATGTGTTTGTGCGTGTGCCTCATTATGGCGTTCCTGTTCAGGTGTGTGTGTGTTTCTGATGGGTGTCATCAGCCACGGCTCCAGTGCATAACCTGCATCCCCCACTAGGTGTCCGTGTGGGATGTCCCCATTGGCAAATGTCTGGTACAGCTGCATCAAATGCCAGATGTGGGAATCGTGATAACTCCCAGGGCAGCCAGCACACACATTCATTATTATGCCCTGGGCATCACACATGACCTGGCAGTTGATGGAGGGGAAGCCCTTGCAGTTTATGTAGGCCCTACCTCGCTCTCCTGCTGGTGCTTTGATGTGTATGTGCGTGCAGTCTATAGCACCCAGTACCTCAGGGTATTCCGCTATTTGCTGGAAGAGACGCATATTGCTGGCCAATACCTCACGGGCATTGGGGAAATATACATGATCACCGACATGTGCTGACATGGCATCCAGGAACTGGTGTAGTACCCTGGAGGCTGATGCCTGTGATATTCCCATCATATCGCCAGTTGGTCTCTGGAAGGTACCTGTTGCTAGTATTCTTAGGCCAACACATACCTTGGTTTCCACTGGGATGGGTTCCCCTCTGTTGGTTCTTTGTGTGAGGCGTGGCCTGCACAGCTCAACAATCTGCTGCAGGAGCTCTCTGTCCACTCTATAGCGCTCTACTATCTCCAGCTCATGTAACCTGTGGTAGGTGACCCTGGGCCTGTACACTCTTCTCCGTCTCCTCACTGTGGGTTGTCTGGCACCATCTGCATTGTCACCACCCTCACCAAGTCGCCTATGTCTCATTAAGACAGCTATGGCAGCCCCTAGCATTTCTGCTCTGAGTTCAGCTTTTTCAGTTTTCACTTCTATTAGCTTACTCCTGTTTTGCAGTGTCTCTTAATGACAACATCCTGCAGTACTGTTTGCAGTGTTTTAAGTGCTGGGCTGGCCTACTAATTTGCCTGTGTAATTGCCTGCTTCTAATTATTTTCACCTGCTAGCTTCAGCAGTTATCCCTGCTAGCTTCCTATTAATTCTGTTGCTTCCTTTTTCCTTTCTGTTTCCTCAGGGGGGAGCAACTTGCATACTACCTGAAACACGCTCACAGTGGCTTAAACGCGCGCACACGTGCTTACACGGTTAAAGATCTACTTATTCAGGTTTAAACGTGCGTACACCCGCGCAAACACTGTTACACGTCTGCCAACAGCCTCCAACATACTTAGACTGTCTTACACGCGCGTACACCCGCGCAAACACTGTTACATGTCTGCCAACAGCCTCCAACATACTCACACTGCCTTACTCATGCTTTATTCCGAGCACACGTGCGCATGCACGGCCAGCAAGAAACTTTAGTGTAGGTAACAGTGTACACCTTCCATTTCTTGTCTTTCCTTGACTTATCTAGTGGCACACCTCTTTCCATGATCTGTGCCTGTCATCTGTCATGTTACACTGGCCTCCAATGAACTGCGTTTCTTTCTACCATTCCCCCCAGTGATGTCACCTATCTCCTACTCTATTCCTCCCCCTTTTGTATCTCTTACACTACTCAGGCCGTGCTCATTTGCTATGTGACTGTGGTATTCAGTATCCTAACCCTCATTTACATAAGATTGCCTACTAATGCTTAGTTACATGTCTTAGACTCAGCTTCCCCCCTTAGCAACCACTACACGGTGGCCATGTTGGTTTTTTGGTCTGCTGGTCCCTGCATTGTCATTCCATGTATTACATGAATCCCACATTTGTGGGTTTATACCCTTCCTTTTTATGCTTTTATACAGCGCAGCCCATTTGCGCGGGGCTGCGCTGGGTTTAAACATCGGCGATTGCTGAAAAAAAAAATTATATTTTTAATATTTTTGCATCAGGTTATCATGCCAATGGCCACATATTTGGCCATTGGCATGCTGCCTGATTCATATGCAACCTTTTTTGGGAGCTGGCATCGCTCCGTTGTGGATTTTGCAGAAATGTACTCAGTTGTCAACTGAGTACATTTCTGCAGCTAAAACGTCTCCTACATGGACTGGTTTCTGCTTCGTGGATCGCTAATATACCTCATTTGCATACCTTTCTGATGCAAGTGAGATATTTAGCTTGTCCACGCCCAGTCCGTGTAAGAGACGTTTTAGCTGGTCTCTTACACGGAGTTTAGGGCTGTTCCTGGATCGCGAGGCTTGCATGGAGTGTTGCACGTCTCTTACACTCCGTGCAAGCCTTCGTGAATCCTGCCCAATGCTTTTGATTTACTATGAGAGATGGCAGGATTTCAACTTTAAGTACTAAGCACACTGAATAATGCATAGAAGATACAGCAGTGTTTTATATGTAGACATCTGCCACATCATGCTGCATACATGTATATGTAAATATATATATATATATATATATATATATATATATATATATATATATATATATATACACACACACTACACACACAACACAAACACACACACAGACATATATGTATATTTGGAACTCCCTCCCCAACACTTAGATCCATCCACTCATAACCCTCTTCAAGACATCTCTGAAACAGCACCTCTCCTCATCTTGGCTGGGCACATGTGCTAATACCACATCTCATATAACCTAACTTCAATCATCACAACTATTCTCACCCCCACTCTACTACTCTGGCATCCTCTTTCCACATCCACCTGTTGTTACTTACTCCACCTCTCCATCCTGTTCAGTTCCCTCTTCTACTAACCCTCATTATCCTATCATCGATCCCTCCTGTCTACTTCTTTCTCTGCCTAACCCTTATAGACCTACCATTGAACCAGGCGAGACATTCAGGTACTCTTGCAGCCTACCTTAATATCATACCACCACTTATATCTACAACAATATCCACTGACTTTGCTGATTCTTGCAACAGGACTCATGTAGTCTATCACTCAGCTATTACATCTCCTAAAAGTGTGAAAAGTTTAAGTACCTATTGTGAAAAGCTGAGGGGCTGCCAGCCCAGCCAGATAGAATTTTGTAGATAATTCTATGTCATTATAAATATTAATATAATCCACAGGCTTGTTTTACAAGTGTAAAGAAAACTAAATGTAAGAAAACTGTGTTATATGCTGAACTTCAAAAATGTAACCACAGTGCACCCTGATGGAACAAAGCTGTTAAGTAAATAATTACAACTGTGTTTGATCTTAAGCTCGGAGACAGGGTGTCTGGGCTAGCAAATTCTTTCTATTGTTATTAAGACAAAGATAATTGCTAGATTTTACATGTAAAAGTGTCTTGTATTGCTGTGGCTTCCTGGCCAGGTGCAGCTTACAAATAAATGTAAATTTTGAGTTTCTGTTAGCCTGGGAACTAAAGGAGAAGTGATAAAAATTATGTATGTGAAATGACTCAGCAGTACTGGGTATTATCAATTTAAGACTTTCTTAGAGAGAAAGATTGAGCATTTTGGATTTTATCTGAAGCTGACAACAACTCACCAGCACTTTGCCTTGTAAGTAAAGTTATTTAGGTTATAGTTTCTCTTATAGTTAGATAGGAATTTAGCCTGAGTAGTCTAGCTGCTTTCTATATTTATGTCAGACTATCCTACAATATTGTTTTAAAGTTCCTGTGATTTATGAACTCTTGATTAGCACTGTGTTGGATTGATGAAATTTGTCTTGTGTTTTTATTATTTATTATTAAATACTTTTAAACCTCTCAACTGTGGTTGTTTTGTGTAGAGATAATTTAAGCTGTTAGAGTACATTGCATGTATTTGGTGATACTGTTCAAGCCACTCCAATAATTTTGCAGTTCAGTGCACTTACTATTTGCATAACAGTAATATTACACAAGGAAACCGGTCACCCTTTGGGAAGGGCCTTATAGTAGCTGATAATAGTGGTTGGTGGCAGTTGGTACTACCTTATAGTCTGGGCAGAAAGGGGGCATAGCTGGAGGACCTGTGCCAGCCTTCCCCAGGAGTGTCTGGGTGTTTGTATATAACTCATATCTCAACGTATCTGTGTGTCAGCTACTTGGGCAGGGACACGAAGCACTGGTTGGAAAGAGAGGGTGCTAGAGGTTTTGGCTTGGCCACTAGGCTGAGATCTGTACCCTATAGCTTTGCCAGTGGGGAGTCTTATTGGGGATCTGGAGAGAAAGGGAGAAACTATCCCCAGACTAACTGTGATCTGTGTGTCCTTTTAACGGAAATTGTACTTTACTGGTGTGTACTTGTTATCCTCCCAATGTGGACACTCCTCACTGGTGCTACTGGTGAGGATTCGAGCTCCTTTATTACTGGGCCAGTGAATGGGCTTCACACCTAGTCTCCAAATAATTCCTGTATCTGCTTTGCACCCACTGCATGAAGTGTCCTATATATAAGTTCTGCTAGCTGAAAACTACTCATGTGGAATGTTATCATGTATATACTCGGATTGCTTTTATAATATCTTTGATTTGAGAATGATTATTTATGTACTTTTTTTTCTCCAACTGTATACGCTGCCAATAATATGTACTAAATGTCTTTATCAATGTAAATTCTGTATTGTATGTGAAATGCCTTTATATGTGGAGTTTTGTTCACCAGGACTACACTGAAAATTGACATTTTTGGCCCAGCTGGATCATCCTGGTAAACAAATGCAAATAAATAAATAAAATAAATAAATGAATAAATGATCAGCAAGGGTACATAGACCGATTTTTAAATATATAGTCAGGGGAAGTGTGCGTATTGAAAAGGGACACACAGATGAATTGTAGGAATGAACACAGGGGAAGAGGACAGTTGAAACATGATAATATACAGCAGATGAGGCATGTCAATGAAGACAGTTGTAGCATAAATCTGTTCATATATCTACATGATACAGTACAGACTGTACAATTATTGTATATTATGTGACTGTCACACAAGGTGACATATCAGTGGAGAGGATTCTTGATGATATAAGCATCCTGACATGAACAATGGAGAGGGCATATATCAGGGACAGTGCATATAAAAGCGGTTAGGTGCATATTGTGAATCTGTGCAAAATGAGTTGCCTGAATATGAATGTTATGTCAGCATAGGTTTCAACCAATCAGGACACATAGTAATAGGCCCATGGACAACAGTAGACAGAAGCATGCACTGTCATGGGCAATAACAGAATAATACCACCATTAATCCCATGTCTTTGACATAACCATATGTGATTGTCAGTGATCATAGATGTATCTGCAAGAACACACTTGTTCAGCTGTCATGATTTGTCAGCAGTCTATAAGGGGAATCAAGTACATCTTCCTCACAATTTAACATCTACCGGATGAGTTAGGATGCACACTGTTATAGCTGTATTTGAAATTAGGAGAAATCCTGGCTAGTTGACAGGTGTGTATGGCATATATATGGCACAATCCACACTATCAAGAATGTAACCCCTGCCATCAGTGTTGTCAATTAGCTGTATATGTACTGTCTGCATCACAGGAACACGTATCACACATGCATCCTGTATAACACTATGATGGGGGTTCAGCAACACTAATGTTTATGCAACAAAAAAAAAAAAATAGGTAGGTATGGCTATTAAGATGCGTGTGAGCTCACTGTGGCAAATGTGGTGTATTTGGGTAACTCATCTCTTGAAGATGTGTTATGAGGTGATGAACAAGGGTGCATTGTACTCCATTATTGGTGTGATGAGGCCTGAGAATTATGGAACTATAATGCCCTTTGACATGGATACCCCACACATAATCAGGACTTGTGTTACATACAAAGAAATACTCACCACTGTGGGCACATGCTGGTGGGTATTCCGCATACCTTCTACATGAGTTTAGAGGTCACATACCACTTGATCTGCTCATACAAGTGTGCAGTCTATTTTATAATAAGCTCATTTACTTGCTTTTATAACGGAACTAACCCCCCATGATTTTTGTTCAACTACTGTGTCTTTATGGCTGTGGCAGCAATCCTTTGTGTGTGTTGATTCTATTTGTATTATACTAATACAACACATGGATTCAGTGATTGTCCACAGTCTGCAGACCTCCACAAAGCTGGTTGATAAAAGATGTGTAAGTCATTCTTGACATCTGACACTTAAACAATCAACATTAAGGGCCTAGCACAGAGTCCTCACATATGGACTTGCTCACTGGGCTCTAGATATAGGTCAATTCACATACTTTGACATATCTATCTGTCATGTATGTAATCCAGTGGTCTACCCACTTGATGATTATGTGTTTATGGCCACTTCTGACAGTTTTTTAGTAATATGTCAGTGTGGATTTGTGTCAAATGCCTTGGCCACATCAAGTTATGCAGGATGATAATGTTGTCATCATGCATGCCTTTGCTGACCTTGTTGAGGACATTGAACAGATGTAAAAGACATGATGTATCCTGAAAAAATTGCACGTGTTTGTTACACAGTCAAGATATTATCTGTGTTCTTTTAGAGGAGGTTGTTGATGACTTATTGGTGTACCTCATAGATGAGGAGAATCAGGATGAGTCAATACATGCATGCATCAGGTGATGTTCCCTCCAAGCCAGAAGGATGCATGTTGATGTACAACCTTCTATGGGAATATAGGCTGTCTGGAGGCCATGTTGAAGTTTGGATCTAACTGTGTCTGGTAGGTCCATGTTTTGAGTCACGCTATAGGCAACCTTTGATGTTGTTGGGACCCATTGATTCCGTGTTATTAGCCATACAGAGCACACAGATGAGCTTCCCTCCTTAGAATAAAACCTGAGTGATGTTTGCATGCATGCCTTGGTTGATGGCTAATGGCAACAAGGGGGTGATGTGTGATACCAGCTGTCACCTAGTGGATGTTCTATTTCCTTTGGTTGGGTATGTCTAGTGGCATCCACATAAAGATCTGTGCTTATTTTTGTATTCCCCTTAACAGTTCACATTTATTAGAATAAATGATTTCTAAATGACCTCCAAATACAACCTTGGTTATGCATCACATTCCAGACACTGGTACTATGCACATAGTCATAGAACTGCATCAGTGCCTATATGTGTTTCATGGGCAAACTGTGTTTGAGTGGCATAATGCTATGTCAGGACACATTAGAGATCAGCTATTTGTGGCTCATGCAGGACATTTCCTGACAGAAATTCTAATTGTCACACAAAGGTCGTACTGGCCATCACAATAATCTTTGGGCATAGCAACACAACTGTACTTACAACAAATTTCACAACGATTCAAGTGAATCAAAACATGTGATACATTGGTTGTATATATCACAGCATAATAATGTGTACTAGACAAGACTTATGTGACCATGTAATCAATATGTATTTATACTGATGTATGTCTCTGAATATCTAATGATGGTATGTTGACACATGCACACCTGTGATATACTGCAAGTGTCACTGTGATGGCTGAATGTGATTTGCACCACTATAGCAACACGTGTCCTAATACACTACCAATATACATAAAAATGTATCATACCATGTCAGCAGTTCTCAGGAGGCATATTACTGCAGCTGTTATAGAAAGAGCATGTAATTTAATTGCAGCAATGGCCATCAGTACATTAGCTCACATCACAGATTGTAATACCCTCTTAGAGCCATACTGCACATACACAACTCAATATAGTACATGTCAACTGTTCATAGGGTCTTAGGACATTAGTATACTAATGGCAAAATCACATGAAATCCTAGCCGTTATTATACCATGTAAGCAACATCCCTATATCTATATTATGGAAGATAGTAAGACTATTGTAGGTATGTGTATATTTGTTGGATTGCATTACATCCTGCCAATGTCCATATGGGACGTGCACCACAACATGACAGAGTCAGCAATCACACATGCAGTGGTCTGGAGATGGCTTGCAGAGGCTCATGGAAAGACTCTGTTTCATGATGTGTGTATGTATATTTGACATGAGGACATCATCCACTCCTCTGCAGGAAGGATGTCATCTGGCCAGAGGAAAAAGGAGGATTGTGGATTAATGGGGCTATGTGAAAGTTTTCCTGAGTGGTAGTGAAATAAAGAGTGATTCCAAAGATCATACAATGACCATAATGTACCACAGAAGGGATGCCTTCTAGCTTATCAGTGGGAGAGGTAAGCACTAGGTAGTCTATCTACCACAAGAGGAATGGTTTCTGGTCCAGAAATTGTTTATTGGCCATTTGAGCAGTCTTTCCATCTCTTTCAACTTTCTGGTTTAACTGCCCATATTTGCACTTGTTTTCCACCTTTCCTATATCTAGTCTAGTCCAGATACAGATATGCTGTATCCAGGACTGTTTGTAACCTTCTGAGCAGTGTCAAAGTCTGGTCTTCAACTGTTTCCTTAGATCTGGTAGTTCTCTCTTCTGCTGCACGTTTACTAGCTTATTAGTCTAGCACTTTACCAGACTTCTTGTAGCAATTATTGTAGCACACAAAAGTGCTACCAGCACTAAATGTTCTACAAGGAAACCACTCCAGTACTTATTATTAATGCCCACTCCTCCAGGCATGTCACAAGGTCAGTTCCCTGTGCTTTCTCCTATTAACCTGGCAAACTTGGGCATCCTAGGGCAAGGTAGCAACTACCTCATGTACACAAACTACCCTCTCCTCTTACCTCCCAACACTCAGACTTGTGAGAGATGCCATTATATCTCCAAACTGGAAGCCACGCACTCTCCAGCCAAGGCCAGAATAGCTGGTCAAGAGGAGAAGGTCAACACTTGCACCATACAACATGGAACACATAGCCCTCCGGAACAAACACCAGAACTGCCTTCACATAAAAACACAAACCACACACCCACCTTTGTGGAGGCTCTCAATAAAAATCTATCCAAATAGCAGAGACCTCCAAGGCAGAAGCGCACTCGACCACCACAACACAACACTAATCATGAGACACTTAACTCTCCTAAACAGTGTGCTACTCAACCAAAACCCCTAAGACATAACAGCATTCCCAACACGCTAGTCATAGGTGACTTGACAGTGAGGCACACTGATGTCCCACTTACTAGGTTGAATAAGGAGAAAGTAACAGTCAGCTGCCTGTCAGGTGGCATGATCCACACTACATAACACATGCACTTGGGTCCCTCAACAACAGGTACAAATATGACTATGTCATTGTACATGTGGGTGTGAATGACCTGAGACGTACCTCACTGGAGTACATGAAAAGAGACATGGAGGAGCTCTCGGATTATGTAGCCCAGGCGGGTATCACCCTAGCCCTGAGCAGCATCCTACCATCACCCAGAATGATACCACAGTACAAGTAGAAAATAATTGATTTCAACAATTGGTTACATTCCTGGTGTCATTCTAAGGGGAAAACAGAGGTGGCTAACTTCACGACATCCATGCAAATTGAGAATAGTTGCATGACCACTGAATCATACACCAATGCACTGTACAAACACGTACACAAATGCATGGATCTTGCCATACCCAATAGAACCAAGATGCTCTCCTCCAAAAATAGGAAGCCAATCTGGTGGTCCCCTACCATAAACAAACTCTACAACAGAAGAAGGAAACTGATGCGGAATAAGGTGAAGTACCAAGACTGGAAAAACTCTCTTATCAGCATCAATAAAAATCCCTCATCAAATCCTTTAAAGCTAGCTACGGAAACAGAATTGCAGCAGATAGTAAAGACAACCACAAGGCCTTCTATAGTTATGTAAAGAATCTCCATGGCAATACCCAGATTTGCTCTGAGCTACTGCACAATGGTACCTCCTATACCAAGCCAACAGATATTGTCAATATACTGGCTGAAAGATTCAGTGCCAACTTTACCCCTCTCTCCCCTCCCAAAGGACCTATCACATTAACAGTAGATTGCCAGGCACCCAGCATTACTGTTGCACAGGTTAAAACAGCACTGTCCAAGGCCATTTGAAGAACATCTTCAATGGGACCTGATAATATCCCTGGCTGTGTTCTACATGAACTACAGAGTGAACTGACACCTCACCTTTGTGCCCTGTTCAATCACAGCCTCACCTCAGGCTTTGTCCCTACCAAATCGCGCACTGCTACAGTCATCCCTCTCCAGAAAAGAGGAGTGACTACAGACCCTGGGAACTATCACCCCATTAACCTAAAGAATCTGATATGCAAAGCTATGGAATGCATCATCATAGACCTAATAAACAAGGATATAGGGAATCTCCAAACACTAGATCCCACACAGTTTGGTTTTGTGAAGGGTAGATCATGCCTGCTCAACTTGGTTGACTTCTTTGAGTCTGTCATCAGAGCTGTGGATGAAAGCAATGTAGTTCACACAGCTTACCTTGATCTGGCCAAGGCCTTTGATACAATTCCCCACTCAGGAATCATAGAAAAGCTCAGTAAGCTTGGCATCAACCCCTATATCACTAGGTGAGTTGCAAACTGGCTCGCAGATAGAACCCACAGTGTGAAAGTAACTGACTCCAAGTCAGACTGCTGACCAGTCACGAGTGGAGTCCAACAGGGTTCAGGCCTGGTTCCTCTCCTGTTTGGTATATACTTGGGACTCTGGCTGACAAGGTTCACAGATGATTGCAAGCTGGGAGCTATTATTAACTCTCCAAGTGATGTTGACATCCTACTGAAAGGCCTCACTGAGACCACCGACTGGTGTCAGAACCATGGCCTTAAGCTCAATGCCAAAAAAATGTGTAGTCATCCCCTTTGGGAAAAAACTCATTTCCCATGAATTACCACATCAATGGTAGTCCATTGAATACAGAAGGTGTTTTAAGAGATCTGGGAACACAGGTTGACATCAACCTCTCTTTCGACCACCACATTGCTACTGTGGTTAGAAAGTCCTTCTATGTGGCACATCTCATTACTAAGGGTTTTGCATCCAGGAAGAAAGAGGTCATTGTCTCCCTCTACTCTTCCCTCATTAGGCCAATCATTGAGTACAATGCTCCATTTGGCATGTACCTCACTAGACACCTGCAACAACTGGAGAGGCTGCAAAAGTACCTTACAAAGAGGATTCTAGGCTTTAAACACTTGTCCTATATGGACAAACTCAAAAAACTCCAACTATTCTCTATCTCATATTGCCTACTTTGAGGCAATCTCTGCTTCACTTACAAAGCCATGTCTGACTCAGTTAGAAATGCTACATCTAAAGAAATCCCCCTCCCTCCACACCTCACCCTCATTACCACAGTCAACAGAATGTATTGGCAGGACAGGTTCATAATCCAGAGACTCCCCATGCTATGGAACAGACTCCCCATACATGTCAAACAGAGCACCTCACTGGCCCTTTTCAAGAGAAATCTTGAGCGGATGGGAAATAGAAAATCCCCCCCGGGGATCACTCCAGTGGCTGTACTTGACAGATGCAGAACTAAGATCCAGTGCATGATGCCAGGGTAATCCTATGGGTTAGGCTTGTAAAGGCTCCAGGGCCATTAGTCTAATACACACCTGTGGACCTATGAACCAAACACACAAACACAGCAGTAGACTGGGCCTGATTTGAACATTACGTATGTGTAGGTATAAAATATGAATGCCATGCAATGCCACAATAGCAACCCCACATATGCCTGACTGTAACACTGCCACATTGCATTATAAGGAGTATGATAGCATCATTGTATGCTGAGAAGAACATATTTGGAGGAGTATAGTGAATGGATGTTGAGACATATCCCTGTGTAAAATTGTCTCAAAAGTGATAGTTGTATGTATAGACATGCAAGTTGCCTGCTGTCAAATTAGACCACATCTATGTGTAGGTAAATTAGATTGCAAATGCAGTAGTTAATGTTACTGCCACAGCACAGGTTTATCCTGAATAATGTCAGAATGCAGTGAGAATAGAGCCCCTACCCAACTTTTTACAAAGCACAGTACTTAACGCAAATGCTACAGCACAAGTGTGTCTTTTAAAGTGTCAGGCAACACTTTATAAATGATGACATCAGCAGAGTCTGGTGAGAAAAAGGTGGTAATAACAGTATCCTACATGCTGATGTAAAATGTTTTCTTTAATGTCTACTAGGTGAACAAAAACGCACACATACATACCAATTGACTGCAGTGAGAAAATAACCCATACCTAATTATTTAGGTAGCAGAGTACTTAATCCAAATGCCACAGCCTTTTGTACTGTTGGACAACAATGTATTACTGATGATGGCAGCAGAGTCAACCAAGTGAACACCCCACCCACACACACCCACATCCCTCCCCACACACACACACACACACACACACACACACACACACAAAACACACACACCAATTAATTGCATTGAGAGTAGAACCCCTATCCAACAGCAGGCTGAGGACAGAGACAGTAATGACAGTTGTGAGGGTGAGGACTAGAATCTCACTGTCCCCAGTTTGAGAGGCATGGGCATCCAATGTCCCCTCCTTATCCCCAGTCATGTTGTCCCCCGACCTGTTATGTCCCTTACCACCTGTTTCTTGTCTTGTTTGTACTGTTTGTCTGCATTCGGTTCCTCACCTACCCTACTTATCTGACCCAGAAATATGTGCATCCCTTACCCAACATTCCTCTCTTTCTGAAATAAGAAATCATAAATGGGCACCAGTCGCCCCCAAAAAATATTGTCCCATACATAGCTCCCCCTTCACACGTGTCTTATCAACACACTTAATTCGGCCCAATTGGCTATACAACATGATTGAACTGTTGTCCCCTATCTTACTTGACGTGACTGTCCAAATTCAGGCAGTAATCTATACACATTCATTTTATACTGTTGAAGGAATGGATGGCTATGGTTTTCCTACCTCCCTCCTGCACATTCCTATATTGTTTTCCCTTTGTTTTTCCCCTTGCTTGTCCCATCATTTCACAACTTTCCTATTTACCACATTTTAACATGTTTATTCTGATCAAAAAATAAAATCACACACCACACACTTAAGTAATAAATCCACAATGAAGCCCTTCACTTTTTGTCCTCTTTATTTGAGTGGAGTTTCGCATCAGGCACCAATGCCGAGCGATGATGAATGCCCCTTCATATCCAAGGACATGGTATGGTTAACTCCACACAATGCTGCTTTAACCTGCTGCACTAAGGAAACACAAAGTCAAAGTAGAATAAAAGCCCTCATATTAAAAATTTCATTTAAAAAACAAATTGTTTAGTCTGATGACTGTATCAGTATGCAACTCTATATGTGCACTGTTCACATAAATCCCTTGAGCACTGTTTGTTAATATACATTCCTTCATTGGAATCATTCCTCTCTCATGGCAAATACTTATCACATGTAATTATTTAATTTCATCATGCATACATATGTGAAATAATTAGGTAGAGCTGGATTCGAACCCCATATTATCTCTGCTCAAAATAAAGTCAGTGCTGTTAAGCCTCCTGCCAGAGAGTCAGCAAAGTGATAAGTATGTTTGTTACATTCGTACTATCCAAAGTGCTGACTGCTGCCTGTAAACTTTTTTGAGCATAGGAAAGCAAACCAATAGAAATCTCATAATTTTATCAATGAAGCAGAGGCCAACATTTGTTTGTCACTTAACTATGTGTGAATGGGGAAAGCAGTGTAAATACTTTTTTAAAAGTTAGAAAATATATAACGCGTTTCTGGTATGAATTGCTTATGAACACCATAGTATCTGTTAGCTGTGTCTACCATAGCCACGATGGATAAGTACCTTTCAAGTTCAAGTGGGAGTCCTTAAATGTGTATATCGCATGCGCAAACACTTTGCCATCAATAGTGCAAACCAGCTGCTTGGAGGTGCATTATGGAAAGTGCACAATAGCATGAATTATTTATGTTTATTGCATAGTTACTCTTCATCCCATTAAAGTCCATGGAAAAACACAACCAAAGGGAAGGCACTTTCTAATGACTGGACACATATTTAAACTGTAGTCATGTGTTGCCTACACCCATGCATTTGAAACCTGGTATCTCAGTACTTGTTCTAAATATCAACTACACTACAGAAATAAATACAAAACATCCATTGTTACATACTATGTACATCTTTGCACTGACAATACACATTCAGATTGTCTAATACTTGTACTAATGTGGAGACAAGTATTTACAAATATCAACACACAAATGAGATCCCAAAAAAAATTGTGTGTCTGTATGTGACAATTTAAGTGTGTAATGTACACATCATACTGGGAAAAGCAGAAAATTTCATTTCTGCTACATGTATTCCTGACAGATGTCTGCAATAGTTTGTAAAACTGTTTCTTAAAGTATACTTGCAAATTTCAGCACAACAGGAAATACTATATCTATATATATACATGAGTGTTACATACGTTTATATAGTTACTGTTTCTTTAAAGCATTAGCCATGGTTATTGGATGATTGTTTTTAATTGATTAGTTAATGTTATTCATAATTATCATGTTGTTCAGCATCTATTTAAATGTGTATTTATGGCTTTGTTGGTTTGACTCTGAAGATGTCCGCTTGTTATGAGGGTGAAAGCACTATGTCATTGTTATTGTTACTGTTAATAAAGTATGGAGGCCCCGTTTTTCTATTCATGTGGTGATTTTTTTTATTTTATTTATTTTTTAAGTTTATTTTTGCTGGCCTTGTGATTGTCCAGGTTTGGGTTATTAGTTCACAGCCTACCAACTCTCTGGTCCATCTTTTACACTGCAGTCTTTTTTCCAACTTTCCTGAAACCCTTTTCCTACCCTTTCAGTATCTTGCTAGTCTCAGTACTGCTGTTTCCTACTTTTTCTGGTTCCTTTCTCCCCTACCTGAGCCACTTATCACTAATCTGCCCAATCCCGATAACCCAATCCTACTTACGTCTCCACTTTAATTTTCCTGCTCTGAAACTCCCTATATTTTTGTCACCTTTGTTTTTCTCCTTATCATTCTTCTAAAACAGTATTACCACCTCTGCCTGGGATGCTTTGCAAACACTGATTGTTTTTCTTTGTGGGCAGACCTGTCTGGGTGTAGCCCCACTCCATTCACTTATGCTACCCCCATTAACACCCCACCCCCTCCGTCATTATACTTATATTCCCCTAGACCACTCCACTATACTCCATCACCCAATCAACCACTCCACAGCCACACCCAGGTATCATCTACTAGATGCCAATAATACTTTAAACACCAACCAACTTTATACCACTAATTTCCTCTCTACCTTATATACTCTTCGGTTACTCTACACAAATGTCTAACACCATACAGCTAATCATGTTCATTTTTACTCTTTGCACTCCTCTTCTCAAGCTAACCGAAGCCTCCTCCCTCCAGAACATGCCATTCTCATTATCTTCAGGAACGCCTACCCTAACTATAGCACCACAACCAAATATAATTATCTCTGCTAACATCTCATCCTTATGCAATTATAGCAATGTATACACTACAAAATTCAGAGTCTTCCTCATTAACAACAAACTCAAAATCATTCCCTACACTTTAGCTAGGCCCTCTTCTAAAACATACTACTTCTCACACCTTATAAATCATCCCTAGCTTCTATCTCAAAGTGACAACATACATCCAAATCCCAACCCTTCCCTCTCTCCTAATGTCAGCTATAGCCCCTTTCCCTCCTGTAAATCACCTACTAACACAAGAAACCTATTTCTAGAAAAAAAAATCAATGCACAGAGTATTTGTAACAAAATTACAGAATGTCATGCTTGGCTCTTTTATTATACCCCTGATATTGTAGTTGTCACAGAAACGTGGCTAAAGTCACATATATCAGACACTGACATAATTCCAACTGGTTACAATATCCTATGAAAATATAGACTTCAAAAGAAAGGGGGGGGTGTAGGTTTAATCTACGGCAACTCCTTAATCATTACATCCATTCCTAAACCTGTCAGAATCTTTGGCAACATGGAAATTTTATTAGCATCATTACAAATAAATAATAGTAAACATTTATGTATAGACGCACTATATATTCTCCCAGGCCTAAACATCCCTATTCTATAAGAATTTCTATCTTGGACAACCCAAAACATATCCAATGAAACTGTCATCCTAGGGGTTACTACCATAAATTGGAAAATTTAATCTCAAACTCTGCAGCTAATTGTATTAACCTATACAAGTATATGCAGCTTGTCACATCCCCTACATGAATACTAAACAAATAACCAAATCCACTTTGGATTGGATTCTAGTCTCAGATCCACACAAATATTCCAACACTGGTACCCTCCCTTATACCCTAAGTGACCATTTCCCAGCTTTTACACATAGAATCCATACTCAGGTACCGAAACCCCACTCATATGGAACATCTAGAAACATAACCAACTTCAACCAAATAACTTTCATTAACTCCCTAAAAGCTCATAATTGGACCCCACTAAAGTCTTTACCCTTAGAAGATGCTATAAACTATTTTAATAAGGTCTTCCTTGATACCCTAAATACCTTAGCCCCCATTTGATACAAAAGAACAAAACTTAATCATGCTCCTTGGCTTACAAAACCAACAAAACAAATTCTTCTTTCCAGAGACTGAGCCTGGAAAGAATGGTGTAAAAACAAAAACCAAGCAAATGAAATTAACTTCAAACAACTTTGTAACAAAGCCAAGAAATGAATTAAAAATGACAAGAAAACCAATTTTTTCACAACAATTATCTAATCAAAGAAATAACCCCAAAAATTCATGAAATTAGTCTCTTCTCTCCTTAATCCTGGGACCACACAAATCACCATCCTCTGATAAAGACCCACAACGCATAGCCAACATTTTAACTCACATTTTATTGACAGCATTCTTAATCTTGTCATAGACCCCCACCAATAACAAACAACCCCCAACTTAAGATAAGCATCTCAAACCCAGTTCACAAGAAGCCCAGCTTACATCCCTCACTCCCCAAAGAAAACATTAACAATACCCCAGTAACTCCAATATTCTCCCTGAAACCAGTGCCCACCACTCTACTATTTAAATTGATAAATAAACTAAGATCATGCTCACTATCTGCCAATAACCTCCCCTCTGAATACTTGAAACTTGGTGCCAAACCTATAGCCTACCCCATCAGTATTCTAATTAACTGATCCAACTCAGAAGCCACAGTCCCTCAAATTTGGAAGAAAGCTATTATAACCTTATTGCATAAAGGTGGAAATAGTAATGATTTAACTAACTAACTATCAACTCATTTCCATTCTCTCACCATTATCTAAAATATTGGAAAAGTGTATACACACTCAGCTACTAAAACACCTCTCTGACAATAATCTTCTCGCCCCTAACCAACATGGCTGTCATCCTGCACACAGTACTACTACAGCCTTACTTTCTTTCACTGATACTGTGAACAAAGCTCTGGACTCTGGTCTATTAACAATAGTACCCTTATTAGACCTATTCAAAGCTTTTGACACAGTATCACATACTAAACTACTCCAACAACTAGCAATAGTAGGATGCTTCGAACATATCCTTACCTGGCTCTCCAACTACCTGAACAACAGACAACAATTTGTCAGATGGCAAAACAAGCAATCTGGTTATCTGGTTAATAGGACAAGAGTCCCCCAGAGGTCCATTCTTGGACCTTTACTTTTTAATATATTTATAAATACCCCCCATACAGTCTCCCTACAAAGTTCACTTATCCAATATGCTGATGATTCTACTATCATATCCTCCTCCAGCAACTTCCCAGATCTCCTAAAAATAACACAAAATACTTTCTCAACCATAGAAACATGGCTAAACAAAGCAGAACTACTACTAAATCCCCCAAAAATCAAAGCTACTACTAGTCTTATCTAAACCAACTGCACAGGACTTTAAAATTTACTCACAAAACAAGACTGAAATTGAAGCAATGAAGACAGCAAAACTACTAAGGATTACTATAGATGACAAATTATCCTTCAAACAACATATTCTTTATACAATAAAAACACACATTTTAAACTAGACAAACTCTACAGACATAAACTCTACATGGATAAACCCACAAAAATAAAACTGGCATATGCCCTCCTACTCCCTTCCCTCCTGTAGGGTTCCCCCATCTTTACCAACCTTCAGGCATCTCTAAGTAACAAACTACAATCAAGCTATGATAAAATTGCAAAATATGCCTCTGGTCTACCAAACCACACACCACTGCCAGGCCATTAAGGAAATGAAATGGTTTGAATTACCCCACTGCCTTCATTACACCCAACTAACTCTTGCTCATAAACTAATCTACAACCCAGAAAACTGTCCTTCACTTCATTCTATCCTACAATATTACACTCCTACTGAAATATTTGGTCTATTAATAAACAGCTTCTAAGCTTATCCAAACCCAATAAGAGAGCTGGACAAAGCTTGTACTCCCACTACACAGCAAAATTATTATACAGTTTTAGTCCATAAAAAACTTCAAATTCACCCTAAAAAGCCACTTTCTTAACAATCAAATCTGTCCTTGTGCCCAGAATCAAAAACCACTGTAAACAAATTCTAAGATTCTGCTGACTAGCACAACTCTTCTCGATTTCAAGTAACAATCTGTAAATTCACTGAACTTCACTGACTTTTCAATCAGACTGCATCCTAAACTTCCATGTATTGAAGTGCATAAATTAACTGAAAATTATGACTGTATCTACTGTCTTATTCCATCCATACAATGAATGCCATTAAAAATATGGTATGTGTACTACTACCACCTAACCAGTCTGTATAAAACATTCTACTCTATTACTAAGCACTAGGAAATTGTATAAAAATTGTATATAAATCTTTTTGTACATTGTTTTATTATTGTAAATATTATCTTGTTGCAAAAATTTTGATCTGTAACTGGAGCTTTTCTCTCCAGACCTCCACTGAAAATGGGTTTCTGACCCAGTGGACTTTTCCGGTCAACAAATGTCAATAAATAAATAAATAAATAAATAAATAAAAGTACATATCAAATAATCACTAACTAAATATATAGAGAGAATTTATTTACAGTAAATGTGAAAGCCAATAATGCTTTGTAAGAAAAGTCACTTTAATAATGCATAAATCCAAACAAGTATAAAACAGATGGCATGCATAGACAAGAACTATTTCTCTGCACAGCTCTAAATAGCAAGCAGCCCATAGTATAATGTAGCCCATAGCTGTTCAGATATGAAGCAAGGCCTGCATAGCATGTGTACTAAGAGAAAAGGACCACATGGTAAGGTAGTCATGCTGAGTCACAGGGTGAAGTACTGTTAGGCAGCTGTGTAGAGTTGCAATGGAAAAGAGTGCATGACTGGAATGTGGAATATCATAGGAAAGCCAAGGAAGCATGCCCGAGACTATGCACACTCATGTGCAACAAAGCACTACATTACTGTTATGCATAGAGTGGCAGACAGCCCCAAGAGGGAGATTACAGTAATGTGCAGACCTTCTAGATCATATCAGTGGGGAGAAAAAGTGTGGCAAATAGGAAAGTTAAAAAAAATTGCCAAAAGCCAGCAGAGAAAAATGAACAAGAGTAACCATAGGGAGTGGTATTTCAGGAGGGGAAGAAATGCATTTTTGAGGGAAAAACTCATTTGAAATATATGAAGATGTAGAGAATGGGGAAGGTAGTGAGAAATAAATGTGGGATGGATTGACGTACAAGGGAAGCTATCAGAAGCAGGCAAATAGATATATAAAAAGCAGACACAGAAAAGGGTAGTATTGACACAGCAGGAGAGGGAAGCAATGAAATGACACAGGCAGAAAGACAGAAAGACAAGCAGGAAGGCATGCAGACAGAAAATTGACACCTGCTGTTGCAGACAGTTGGATACAAACAAGAAATGGGGAACAATGCATAAGGCAGGAGAACACCTTGATGGAGAATAAGGCAGGGTACTTGGCAGACACCAAGAAAGCAGATGCCAACCCACCCAGTCATCAGTTATCTCAATTGCTGACCTCATGTCCAGGCTCCATGTTTGGGACCTGCCAGTCCAATTATTGAACCAGCCATACCAGGTGGTGCTTCACATTTCTGAAGTAGGTTTCCGGCTTTTAGTGCACCTCTGATGACACAATCTCTGTACTACTGCTAGTACACTACAAGAGACCTCCCCATTGCACTGGTAAAAGAAAAACAGCCTCTACTCAACTTTTGAGACGTGAACAGAAAGATCACTAGTGAGCCCTCAAGGTCACTTTCAGCAAGGTGAACTCTATTCCCCTGTTGGTAGTTGGACTTGTTGACAACTGGCAATCCAGCACCAAAAATATTAGCCAGTGTATGCTAAGATGACTGCAATTACTCCATTTCTGCAACCATTAATGGATCTGCAGAAAGATGAGAAAAAAGAGAACATATTAGTACATACATATGTTAGACATAAATTGAAGCTGTCCAATACAGCATAGCACAGAACATATTCACCCTTCTGTTGAGAAAGGTGTTGTTGCCTGCTGTAATATGCCCCATGCTGATATGATGCCTTTCAGTTGCTTTAAAACAAAAGAACATTTTCATTACACTAGTTGACCTTTTAAAAGAATTGGGAAAATGCTAAGGCCTAACATTATAGGAAAACTTTGGCTGTCAATCCAGAATCTCTGCCTCAAAACAGGTCAGGATGTTGTCAGTGCATGTTATGGTAGTGATGCCTGCATTACTCATTAGAATGGGTGATGCCAGAATGGGTAATGCCAGTTGCATCACCCACTTTCCTGTCAAGCTCATGCTTGGCAGTCACATTACACTATGGATCATCACAATGGCCTAGCAGTCATTACTTAAAGCTCTTTCTCAGGAAGAACAATAACATGTTGCCCTGTCTTTCTCTGAAACCAGCCAGGAGACTTGCAGTTTCCATTACCTGAAAAAGGCATTTCCATTCAGACAGATTCACTTCTGGAACAAAATGGCAGCCCTGTGTTCACAGACACACATTCTCATGTCATATGATATTATCTGCATTACTACAGTTGGAAGCTACTGGATGTCCATCATTCAGAGCCACATCACTGTAAGCAACACAAGCTCCATGCACAAGTTCAGAGTGAATGTGTATCACCAGCTCCAAGATAATCACAGAAGCAGCAGTCAGATTGAAAGGCATGTTGCATTATGGTATATGCACTAAATACAATCATTAGCATAACTGTCATATTAAGAGGCTCTTTAAAAAATGATATAAAAAATTTGCAGCATTTTGCATGTGAATGCTTTAAAACAGGCAACAGAGTAATCAGGACTTTACAAAATACAATTCTGAATTTAAAGACAAGTACGATGAAGAAACACAAGATAGCAGGTAATTCCCCTCTGCACACACCTCTCAACTTCTTTGCTTAAGAATTCTGAACAAAGCCAAAATAAACAGGGAACAAAGGGCCAAATCAGGGACAGATTTTAAATATTGTTGTTATAAACTTTGAAAGTTGCTATAATAATCGGTGGTGAATTAGTATGCTTTTTCTGAAGGCTATGAAGTCTGAAGCTCAAATATCTGTCATTACTTAATGACTGCAATCCTCAATGATTTGCCAGAAAATACCAGATTTTTATGAGGAACAGAACAAAAATATGAGGCAAAAATCTGGACATTACGTGGAATTTTGAACAGTGGATAGATATTTTTCTGCACTGTATGCTATGCTAGTGGTGGAGTTCTGCAACAGGGACATGGTGGACATAATAAATGTAGGAATGGGACCACAACACAATAGCATGACAGTGTCATGTCTGGCTGTGGAGTTGCACACTGTGGATTATTCACAGCTAGGAGAGGGCAAGCCATACCCTAGGATGAGGTATGATAATGTATTTCAGGGAGGAACAGTGTGTGCAGAGCATTAAAGGTAGTAAATATGCTGATGCAGGAAGGAGTGTCATGACAACATGTCCTTGTTGCAGTG